>NC_133360.1:7552443-7852443 GCF_030506205.2 Paramisgurnus dabryanus | reverse complement strand
TTGTATCTGACGGTCCAAGTCCTTGGCGTTCCCGGGAAATTTCTCCAGTCTTTGTCCCGGTTCCGATATGCGATATCCCTAACGCGCGGACCACTCGCACGACTGCTCTATGAGTGCGTGCCTCTGTAAGCTCGTGCGGCGGGGAATGAAAGCTGAGCGCTAGACTCGCCTGCTCGATTTCGATTCGTCTCTCTCTCTCACTAGCTCTCTCTCTCTCACTACCCAGAAGGCCAGTCGGGGGAACAACCGCAATTACCATAAACCCAGTAGGCTGTGCTCCCTCCGCACGACTCGAAGCGCCGTGTAAAATGCAGTGAGAGGGAGGGGGAATGTTTCACGCAGAACAGCGCACGGGCTCCGTAAACAAAATTAATCGGCAGCGCAGCTGAGAGGCTTCTGGAAAACCACAAAACTGTATTTTGGCCAATATTTTCAGCAGGAATGGTGTGGTGGATTTCTGGGATGTTTTAGGTGGGGGAAATGTAATTTTTCTCCATAACCTTTAATAAGTTTTAATAACGTTAAAAGTAATAATACAAAAATAACGTTTAATAAACCAAACCATCAAATAATAGCAATAAAGGGACGTCTTGGCTAATGTAAAGGTGGAAAATATTTAGAAGCAAAAGTGATTGAAATGTTTTAAAGCAATAACTGAGCAAACTTTTATAAACAAAATTTTCTTTAAATAAATTCTCAGATGGGATTTAGCAGATCTGACGTCTTACTCACAATTTTCTTTTATAATAATTTTAAATACTTAAATCTTGTTTACAGGTTGAAATAAATCAGTTTTAATTTATATCCCACAACACTATTAAAACATCACATATAATAAACGCAAACTAGTCAAAGTTAAACATTACTTCATACAAACTATAGTTTGTTGTCCCTGTTTTTAACCTCTTGAGAAGCTGGAACAGGATAATCGCGCAGAGGAGCTGCGTGCGTAACAGGATTGCTCGGGGCTTTGACGGAGGATGTATTGGCCACCGCCTGACAGGCAAACCCTTCCCCCACACACAAGCATCATCCCCGGGGATGCGACCTGGAGGTCACAGCGCTGGGGAACGCGCGAAAAGAGCTCGGGAGCGTGCGCTTTTGCGCACAGGAGAACGATTCACGCTTTAGCGAAAGTAAGGGGAGTTGGTATATGTTGAGACATGTATAGATTGGTACGGTCCCGTAAAAGCGGGCCTTCTAATGTTTCCAATTAAATGATAAAAGTTTGTATCATATTCGATAAAAAAAAAATGTTGCAAGGGTAATTATTACAAATGTTTAATCTTTCTACGTATAATGTCAGATGGAAACTTATTAAATCTATGGATATTAATGAAAACACTGTATTCTGTAAAAAAAGGTAAAAAATACACTTTTTTTCCTTTTTTTTATTGATACTTTCATGAAATTATGTCATACGGTAAAGTTATCAGGAACATGTGACCACTGCATGACATAATTCTATTTATTCCTAACAATTAAGGAGTTATGTGTTTATTCAGTGTTAACCGGTAGCAAATATGACTTGAATTCAATCAAAATACCACGTGAAGACTGTAAAATGTACGATTTTAAAGAGATAAAACACAATGATAATGTTATCTACTGATAAGAAAAAGACAACGCCTAAAGGAACTGCTTTTGAGGAGCAAAGCTCAATTTTGTGTTTTGTAAGGCTATTTTTCTGTATTTTTCTTTATGTGTTTTCATTTATTCCAGATATTTTTTGTCACTTTTTGTTTTATAGTAAACAAATATAACCAATGTGCAGTATTACTTTAAATCTTCTGTACATATTTGGAAAATTGCCTTAATAAACCCAGAAATAAACAAGCCATTAGGCCCAAATTACCGCGGGCAGAGCACTGTGTGCCTTATAGGATATTAGGATTCTTCAGCTGACACAAACGCTCCCCATTCATTAAAATCTAAATAAATAAGGGGCGAGTGTGGTGGGGCTTTTGTGTTGTTGTTTAATCTGATCTCGTCAAGGCCGCCCCTACCTTCCCCCATCCATTTATACATGCATGGGGTCTTTCCCCCCCCCCCCAATCCCACCCTCTCGAGCACTCCATTGTGTTGAGTGCCCGAGGCGCAGTGCTTCGCCTATTTTGCGCAATGAAAAGACGGAGGAAGGAGAAGAGACGCGCGGGCGTCCATCAGCGCCGCGGCTAATGCCCGCTCATCGAGAAGTTGTCACTTGAAGGCGCGATCTGTCATTCAAAACGATAAGAACAGCTTAACAGGAAGGCGATAGATAGATAGATAGATAGATAGATAGATAGATAGATAGATAGATAGATAGATAGATAGATAGATAGATAGATAGATAGACATATCAACAATAAAACGTTTTTGTTGTATTTACACATCTTATATTATTGTACAGATGTATTGTAGGCTTATCTATCTATCTATCTATCTATCTATCTATCTATCTATCTATCTATCTATCTATCTATCTATCTATCTATCTATCTATCTATCTATCTATCTATCTATCTCCTCCTACGCTTATCTCATTAATAATTTACATCCTCAAATGGATGACACAGAACTCCAGGCAGGCAGACCTCTGCAGCGAATCCCCATCAGGGTCATTGTGTCGGCTGTGTCCCGTTGGGTGGGCCGATGGCTGGGTCACTCTAATTGTCTGCTATTGAATTACCTAATGGAATGTGAAAATCAGAGGAGGCGTGTCACGGGGTCGCGCTCCACAGTCCGAGCGCCCGCGCGCTCCGGTCCCGCTGATTAGGGCGAGAACATCGCGCGCAATGCAAGCTGCCAAACACACAAAGCCTCAGAGGATACGAAACAAGTAAAACGGATCGACTTCAATATTTCCTTATTTCAGTGCAGCACTGGGGTGGATGATATTCTGGTGTTTGTTTTAGGCTAAACCCCCAAACAATTAATCCTGATGATGCTATTTGAACATTTTTAACATTATTTATTATTATTATATATTTAATTAACCGCCAATTACAGTTAGTAATTATTTTAATGTTTAATCTGTTATTTGTTCATTTGAAATATCTCATTAAATACATATCCTACATTAGGCTACCAACGGGAAATGTGGCGAAAGTTTGCATTAAAGCACACGTGTAAATAATCTCACAGACGCTGGCTGGTAAATGATCGCTGCTGCCCGGAGATAACGGGCCGCGCTTCAGCCGAGATCTTGCGCAACCAGTAAAAAAGTGGCCAACACGAGCGCGTGTACAGCATTATGTGACGTAACCAGAGCTCCTCCAACTGGACAGCAAGGGTATTGCAATACAACCTGCAAAGTTGAAAAAAGAGCAGTCAACAAAGTAGAACGAGAGACGGTGTGTCAAGTTTAAAAGCAAGAATATTTAGGTTTAAATTAGATTGTAAATGCTTAAAAAAAAACCTATACCACATTCTTTGTGGTTTAATTCTCAAATACTATTATGAACCATCAGCTGTTTACTATTAAAACGTTCACAAAATAAATTCCTTTATGTAGTTGTTCTTATTTCAATATGATTTAATGGTCCCTCTCATCCACCAACATCCCAATACATTGCCAGTAAAGAATCACAAAGATCATTATTGTTTCCATTAAAACCAATACAATTTCCATACGACCATTTAATCCAGTAGAAAGTCTGAGGTGTTTTTTGTTGTTTTTTTTCCCTCACAGACTTTTGGTTTGAGCTGGTTTAATGTGGCAGGTGCTGGTTTAAGATAATCCTCCCAGACTGGCAAAGCTGGTGGGTCAACTGGTCTTTCAGCCTGACCAGCTAAGTCCAGCTAGACTATCTTAAAAAGTGACCAGCTGACCCACCAGCTAAAACCAGCTCACCAGCTTATGCTGGTCTTTGCAGGATTTTCAGTAGGCAGGGCTCAACATAAAGGACTGCCTGGTGGCCAGAGACAAGCGTGAGAGACGTTCGGGCCAGTAAAAAGTAGTCACTTGCCCGATCGGGCCAGTGCTTTACCCTCAGTCACTAAAATATATTTTCATATTATTTAACATCTTGGAAGCAGACATTTACTTGTGTAAAACACAACGAAAGAAACAATGTAATATTTTGCACAATTTGCTGTCAGTTTACAGGTAAAGCAGAAAAGTTGGGAGCCTTTTTTCTTTGGAATGTGTCTTGTATATGTATACAATTATATTGGAGTTTTAAATTATTATTTTTAAATATGTGACACTGACATTTTTCATTGGAGACAGTGAACATTTTGGCAGGGCAAGTGAAAACCTGAAGCACTGGTCCGACTGGGCCAGTATAAAAAATTATTTGCGTTAAATAGGGTACTGAAGCTAAGACCAGATAAGGTGGTAACTGGTTTTAGCTGGTGGGTCAGCTGGTCTTTCAGCCTGACCACCTGAGTCCAGCTAGACCATCTTAAAAAGTGACCAAAACACAGCTAGACCAGCTTGCTACACCAGCAAAACCAGCTAAAACCAAGTTGAAGACTAACTAAAACCAGCTTATGCTGGATTCAGCTGCTTTTTCAGTAGGAATTTGATTAAAATAATTGTTTATATATTTTGGACAGGAAAGCTTTTGAATTAGGTTATAGATGAGATCAAATCAAGTGTTTAAATCTACAATTACAGTAACTATACATGATTATACTGTAAAACGATTCAGTATTATTGCTACAATTAATTTATTACTAATAATAGCTGACGGGGAGCTCAGAAAAATATATAACTTTTTAGTTGAACATAAAGACTATTACGTTACAAAAAACTACAAGATATCTGAAGCAAAACTCACTCACTGACAAAAGTCCTGTCATGGATTATGCCTGGAATGCTTCCATCGAGAATTTGAGCAACATAAACAGATACGCTGCATGTCACGTGTTCACCCGGGTTAAAGGTCACTTATAAAAAAACGGTATACATACTGTACTTGTGTACAAATCAAATCAAAACAAAATATAAAAAAGAAAAGCCAAGAGAAATACAAAATGAAAGATTAATATCTAAAAGAGTCCTCTTATTTTGTTGTTAATTATTAATAATTTTTTATCTTTGATTGCATTGAAAATAGTTAGTTAGCTAATTTACAAAGTGAATATAAAATTAATTTTAAATCATTAATATATTAATTAAATTGAGTTTAAATGTATATGTCGGTTCCAGATTGGTAAAAGCAGAAGAGGCCTGCTGTGACGTCATGACGCAGAACGTCCGCGTCAGCCTGCTGTCATGTGACCTGTGTAGCGAGGAAGCGCAGTCCATCAGAAAATCTTCCCAGGATGAATCGATCAATTTTCAGCTCAGTATTTGCGCTTTTAGGCGTTTTATCAGGTAAATTCGCATATAATTACATCTTTGACATGTGTTTGGCTTTATTATTTTGCATTTGTGCCGTTTACTGTGTTTTTTAATGAAATAATGGCGTCCGCAGTGATACGCTAGCATCTGCAGTCATGTCATCTGTAACTTAGTATACATTTGATATATTTAAAGGAAACCATCCTGTTTCAGACAGTCCTGTTCGTTTAATTTTGCTATAATATTTGAAATGGATACGATGTTGTATTTGTATTGCTTTAGTTTATTTGATAAATGTTTGTAGTGAATGAGGAAGCGGAGGGAGGTCATGTGACAGTCACGGTTTAAAGGACATCAACATTAATACTATAGTATAGTGTACATATTCTGAAGATAAAATATTTTTTTTCCTTTTTTATATAATTATGTAATATTATGTGAAGGTAAAGGCTTTTAATATATATTTTTAAATGTATATAGAAATGAATAATAATGCAATGGCAAATTTCTGTATTGCTTCATCTGTTGACACTATATACTGTGTACATTACGGTATATATTAATTTGCATTTATTTATGTGTATAAGAATATGTTGTTTTCCCCAAAGTATCAATCCGTTTTTTTCCCGTCAGGTGTGTTGGGGGACAGTTTGACAGTTCTCCGGAGTCCGCCGTATGTGAACTTTCGGGATGGACAGTGGCCCATATCTGGCGAGAAGATCCCTGATTTGGTTGCTCTGACCATGGGCTTCTCTGTTCCTGAGGTAGCCCATATGTCAAATACCTTTCTTTTACAAGTCTTTTCTGTAAGCACTTTGATAGATGTTGGTGTTTGTTTTTGCAGGAACTCGGTTGGCCAGGTCTCTCCGCCGGCTCTTTGTTCGAGCGCCCTCGTGCCAACGCTCTGATCGTCGTTCGTGGCACGGAGAGTCTCGACCTGCCAAAAAACATTACATCTTACCCCCTTGAAAATGTGAGTGAGACATTGTCACATGAATGAGTCAGTGTCGACTCAGTCTGTAGTGCATGAACTCGATATCATGTGTTTGTCTCTATTTTTGTATTTGATTCAATAAGCAGGTGGCCAATATGACATGTTGCAGTTAAATGAATCAGTTAAAAATTATTTTCAAAAATAATTTTTTTTACAAAGCCAGAAATGAAATCCAGGGTTGGGTAGTTGTGTAGTTTCCCTGCAAAACTTCCCATATTGTGTGTCACAAGACTGATTTTTCCCTTGCACTTCTGTTTTCTACCCCTTTCTTTCTTTTCAGCCGGTGCCGTTCACTCTAGACAGTGTGGCAAACACCGTGCACACTCTTTTTGCGGACAGCACCCCTGTGGTCCTGCAACTCGCTCCCAGCGAGGAGGTATGACCGAGCAGAAACTCTTATTCACTTATGCACCAATGTGATCTACACACAAAAAAAAAACATATGTGACCATTCCTGCAAAAACGCAGCTAGTCATTTTCTTGTGATTTACTGTTTTCTTCATAAAATCATCCTACATAATGTAAAGAATATTCAGTGTGAATATAACCGGGATGTCTTTAATATTGATGGAGTAACATCATGAAATCAAACTTTGATGCTCCTAACCTCAAAATTAGCTCATGAGACTTTTTTTGAAAATATGCTCATTTTCCAGCTCCCCTAGAGTTAAACATTTGATTTTAACCATTTTGGAATCCATTCAGCTGATCTCTGGGTCTGGCGCTAGCACTTTTAGCATAGCTTAGCATAATCCATTAAATCTGATTAGACCATTAGCATCGCGCTAAAAAATAACCAAAGAGTTTCAATGTTTAAAACTTGACAGTGCCCAAAAATAGTCCCCTGCTATTGAAAGTTTAAAGAAAATTAAAAGAAAAATATTGAAACTCTTTGGTAATTTTTTTGCGAGATGCTAATGGTCTAATCAGATTCAATGGATTATGCTAAACTATGCGAAAAGTGATGGCGCCAGACCCGGAGATCAGCTGAATTGATTCCAAAATGGTAAAAATCAAATGTTTAACTCTAGGGGAGCTGGAAAATATGAATATTTTCAAAAAAGTGGAGTGTCACATATGAGAAATGCTTTCAATTTGTTTAAATGTAATTTCTGATAATGTTTTATTGTGTGCTTTAGAGGCTGTATATGATGGGAATGGCCAACACGGTGTTCGAAGATCTGCCCGTGACCCTGCAGCAGATTCGAGGACGTCTGTCTCAGGACGGATCTGTGCTCACCTCGCTCCCTCTTGTGTCTCTCAGCCGCAACAACGAGGTGAAGATGATGTCACCCCTCTTAGACCACACCCCTTTCATATGTTTTTTGCTAGTAAACAATTATATATATATAACCTTTATTTAACTAGGAAAGTCACATTGAGGTTGTAACCTCTTTTACAATTATAGCATTGTAAAAAACATATTCAAGATTTAAAGAAAACATTCCTGACTTTTTTTTAAAAGAAATTTTAGACATTTTTGTAGGGTCTTAAAAATGTAAGTCCTTAAAAATTCTTACATTTGAGGTTCAAGGTCTTAAATAATTTCAAACAGTGGCCGGTTGCATAAAACTTTAAGGCTAGTCTTAAAAGTTAGTCATGAATTTTTTTCTTCACTGATCACTGATCATAACTGTTTTAAGTATGTTACATAGAAAGGTAGATTGGTCTTATTTAAATACAAATAATAAGACTAAAATAATCTAGCCCTAACTAAATCATTCTTAAGACGCAGTCTTAACGTCACGGCTATGTTTATGCAACCGGCCACAGGTCTTAATTTTCCTACGTCCATATTAACGCTACAGTGTACCTCTTATGATCATTCAAATGCTCTGAAATTACTTTTGATCTTCCCCGCTTATGCATTTAACCACAGTGATGGTTGAGACGCCATTTGTGTTACTATGGTTACAAACTTACATTTACTGCCACCAGCTAATAGATTACAAATAAGAATTTTCCTCCTGTCACATCGTTTGCAAGTGCGCTCTCCCTCAAGATGCGTGCATTATGTGCAGACCCAACAAAAAAGGTCTTGAATTTAATTCTTAATAGTCTTAAAAAATCTTAAATTTGACTTGGTGAAACCTGCAGAAACCCTGAAAAAATACTGATTTAAAGCTAGAATTATACAAAAGTTTTATGTTTGGACAATATATACATATACGAACACATTTGTATAATATTTGTAAAAACATTATCTTGTCCATATTATATTAAGGTAACATTTACACTGTCACAAATATACGTAATGCTAAAATAAAATATGCACATACATTAACATATCTAGTGGGAATAACAGTTAGTGAAGTAGTTTCTGAAAGTAGGAACCCTGCCTTTTGCATTGCAGGAAATAGCAGCATGTGAAAGAAGTGTAAAGATCGAAACCACTCGTTTAGTAAACGTGCCGTGCCGTTTTTATACATGTAAGCCGTATTGAACTTGATAAAGTGAAGACAATAAACATAGCAGGCCGGATGTTGGTCTAAATATACTGTATGTGTTTGTGTTTCAGGCCGATCTTCTCTTCCTTTCTGAGGTTCAAGTGCTGTATGACATCTCCGCTTTGGTAGGTTTCCTCTGACTGACACTTTATACGATTTTTTTCATACAAAACAACCTTGTGGTATTTCGTAATAGTGTCTACTTTGCATTGCAGTTTCCTATTTGCTATAACCGTCCAACCATTAAACATATTTGAATCCGATCTGTTTGATGTAGTCTTGTGTAGCCAGACTTCATTATAGGAATTGATCATCAAAAAATGTTTGTTTATCTCTGTTTATTCATCCCACATGATGCTGTCTTGATCATAAATATAACAGTGTTTTGAAGAAACTGCACACAGTTCTGTCTATCAAGCTCCAAAAGTCCAAACAACTTATTATTGAAGTGGAGCGGTTTGTTCTTGTGTACAGTTACAGAAACACAAGCACCTGGCTAAAGACCCGGCTCCTGATCTCTACTCCCTGGAGTTAGCAGGATTAGAGGAGATTACTCGTCGCTACGGCAACGACTCACCACAGTTCCTGGATGCAACTAGGATCCTGACGTCCGCCTTGCAGAAGGTACCAATATGTCTCCTCCGCAAACACAACAAAGGTTCAAGGGTCAAGTAATATTTACTTAATCATGTTAATGTATGTGTTGATTTCTTGTTAAAAAAATAAAGATCGTCATCGGAGCCGATTGTGTATGGGGCGCTTTTAGCGACCCGGGTTTGATTTACGGCTTGAGGTCCTTTGCCGATCTCGTACTTCTCTCTCTACACCCTGTACTTTCCTGTCCTTTCCTTACATACTGTCAAAAATTGGGCCCAAAATAACTTAAAAAAATATAAAGATTCTTAAAACAGGATATATTTACTAGTGCTGGGCAAAGATTAATCGCGATTAATCGCATACAAAATAAAAGTGATTTTTTTGCATAATATATGTGCGTGTACTGTGTCTAATTATTGTGTATATTTAACCACACACACATTCATATATTCATATCAGAATTGTTTTACTTATATATAATTTTTTTAAACTTATTTTTAATATAGAATATATAAAAATATAAATAAATATATATAAACATGTAAATGTTTCTTAAATACATACATGAATGTGTGTGTATTTATTTATACATAATAATTACACACAGCACATACTCATATATTATGCCAAAAATCACTTTTATTTTGTATGCGATTAATCGCGATTAATCTTTGCCCAGCACTAATATTTACTTTTAATTTAATTAATGCAAAAGTGCATAAGATTAATTCCTGGTTTCATAGACAAGGCTTAAGTCTAGTCCCAGTCTAAAATATGTTGTTTGAGCTGTCATTACTAAAAAAAAGTTGCCCTGACATAACTTAAAATGCACAAAAATTGTGTTTTGTCTCAAGATGCACACGAGTTAATATCTTAATTAAAATCAGACATAGTCCTGGCTAAGCCTTGTTTGTGAAACCGTCCCTAAAGTTAGTAAATATTTATAACAGGATTTTTTACAGGATAATAAAAATATTTAATTCAAAATTTATTTTCTTGGAAAACTAAGCTTATTACTTATTTATTATTATTATTATTATTATTTATTTGTTTTATTTATTTCTGTCTGCTTTCATGTGAAGTTTGCGAATGATGTCTCCAGCGTCTATGCCAACAATGCAGTTGTCGAAGTAGTCACCGTGAAGACGTTTGAAGTTCCTCTTACCAGAAAGTCTCGATCCATCCTTGAGTCCAAGCAGATCGTAAGTTAAAACCGATTAACTCCAAATGTAGTTTAAGGCTACAAAATGATTAATCGTGACTAATCGTTTGCAAAATAAAAATTCTGTTTACATCATATATGTGAGTGCAATGTGTATGATAATTCTGTATATATAAATACACACAGATGCAAGTATATATTTAAGAAATATTTACGTGTATATAAATTTTCTATTTATATATCATTTATATTATATAATTATAAATACTTCATATATAAATTTATTTTTTTCTTAAAATTATACCTGCATGTGTGTGTATTTAAATATACAGAATTATTATACACATATATTATATAAACAAAAACTTTTATTCTGCAAACGATTAGTCGCGATTAATCGTTTTGCATCCCGAGTCTAGTTTCATTTACCTAAAGATGAGCAAGAAAACATGCCTACGTGCTTTGATGTGTTTAAAAAAAACTTTTTTCAGCATGATTTTATTCATCAGGGTATGAAAAGGAAGAATCGATTGAAGCCGGTTGCTGTAAGATGTTTAACATTGATTGTTCACTTAGTAGTGGTAGTCATGTAGTTAGCTGGCACTAATGTGGTTTTAGAAACCGTAGCGTATGGTTCGCCTTAGATACCAAATGAAACCTTTGTGTTAAGGTAAAAAACAAGTTGTGTGCGGTACGGTATTGCACTGACCTACTTTTTGCCCTGCGACTTACATTTAAGCGTTTGATCGTTTCAGAGTAACCCAGAAAGCCCCTACAATCTGGCTTACAAGTACAACTACGACTACGCTGTGATCTTCAACATCATCCTCTGGCTGATGATCATTTTAGCTCTGTCTGTCATTGCCGTTTCATACAACCTCTGGAACATGGATCCCGGATACGATAGCATCATCTACAGAATGACCAATCAGAAGATCCGTATGGACTGAGCCCTGTCTCCCATTCCAGCTTTGTGTTGTGTATCTGAGTATGTGTGTGTTTTATTTTTGTGTATTGAAACTTGATGTATGGGCACCACTGAATTGCTTATTGTATGAAATGTTCGGACATTACAAAATCACAGAGACACATGGGTAAAGATTATTTATTGATGCCTGTTGGTAAGATACTCTTGTAGATTTCCTTAATAAAACATAGATATGAATCTCCTGAAGTTGTTAGGATGTAAAAAATTGAAATTTAACTCTATTTATTGTTTGGTGTTGACTCGATTGTGATGTTTTCATCCTCCTGAGATATTGAATGTTATGTATTTACACCATTCCTGTGTACATTTGCAATGCCATTTTTATGGCGTAACTATAATGGTAATGTGGAAAATAAAGATTTACTGTAACATATGACTGTTTGTTGTGTACAGATGTTACAGTGTGGTGTTAAATGATATAAACAAGTGTAACTCTAATAAAACTTCATCAGTCACTTAAAAACAAGTTTTAATCTCATTTAATTACAATATTTACAGTTTAAAAGATCACAGCTGTACAATGCATATAGTAACACAAATCTTAAGTTACACGTTTCAAAATATATTTAAGATATGTCAATATTTACTGAAACAGGAAGGACGCCCATTTTAGGAAGTGATATGAATATTGTACATTTAATGGTTTATTTTTGCTCACAACATCAGCATCTAGAGCTGGGGTGTCAAATATTCTGCCCACAAAGGTGTCCAATCCGGCCCGCATGATTATTTATACAGTATTATTAAATATTAAATACGTATTTTAGAAACCCTTTCAGGCGGGTGTCTAGTTCGTTTTTAATATGAGAGACTTGCGGAAAGCAGCAAAACGCGGAACATAGACTAATCAGGGTGCCCAGGGCGTTTTATGTTACCGATCCGCTAAAAATCCACTGATTCCGGTAATCCACTTCGTGTTTTCCCGCCCGCTCCGCAGCATCTGTGTGTCCACTCTCTGACTGGAAAGCGAAAACGACAGTTTCCGAAGTTTCGTTGCTTTAACAGGTAGATTCATTACATTATATCAATTATTAAACCGCAGAATTAGTAATTTGGAAGTATGTTTATGTATTTCTTCCCGTAATGATTTGCTGTCGGTGTTTTAAAAGTGCTAGCAACTTCGCAAGCAAACAACTAAAATATCCACATTCTTAGTATTAACGTTACACTGCTTGTCTAATCGATTTAATGTTCCCGAAGTTAATATAAACACTAAATTTGCGTTGTTGGCACACTTTGTTGACAAAAAATACGAAAAAACACCAATGCCTTCACAAAATAAAGACAGAGAACGGTGTTGTGGAGGCTGCTAAAGGCAGTTCAACATTGCAAACATGGATTCAAAGCTCCATCGGGTAAATCATATTGAATATTTAGCAGACTTTAATTCTTGTTATTATATTGCCCATTCACTCGTCTAAGTTGATGGTAGTAATATAACACATCATATTTATAGTACTTTGTTAAAACCATAAATAGTACCACCCCCCTTAGTACCATTTTTGGTTTGGGCCACTGCCCGTTTTCTAAATGACTGTTCTCATGACAAATATATTCCAAAGAAAAGTGAATGGTTTATAAATAATTTTGGCATTAAGGTATAATTTGGTTAAGGTGTCATGCAAAGGAAGTTAAATTAAGGCTTTGCAACCTAAGGCCAGTGGGTTTGTACAGATGTAAATTTGTGTAGTGGCAGTGTTGGAGGTAACGCATTACAAGTAACGCGTATTACGTAATAATATTACTTTTCTGAAGTAACGAGTAAATGTACACATTAATAATTGAGTTACTTTTTAAAAAGTAATGTGAGTTACTTTTCAGTTTAATTAATTCAAATTAAAAAAATAAAATAATGTACTGAATTAAACTAAACACATTAAAGTAGAATGATGCATTCGGTGCACCTGAGCGGGAACAGTTTGAGTCAGAAACGAGATGGCAGGCCAGAGCTCTACATTTTTGCGATCATAAAAAACACCTGCAAGGCCTGAACGAGATAACGACGTAAGCATTACTTTCCATGAAAAGTAACTAAGTAACGCAATTGGTTACTTTTTTGGGAAGTAACTTAATATTGTCATGCATTACTTTTACAAGTAACTTTCCCCAACACTGATAGTATGAACAGTATGAGTGTGACTTATGAAATGTAGTTTTCACAAAGCTGTGTGTTTCTTTAGTTTTCTTGCTGATAAATTAGTTTGTTTGGTTAATTTTAACATTATCAGTTCACTAAGGTTAAAAAATATTATCCGGCCCTCACATTGTGGCGTTATTTTTTACCATCCGGCCCTCAGCCTAAAATGAGTTTGACACCCCTGATCTAGAGTGTAGATGGATGTTTACCTATTTGCTTTGTTTGACATTTGTAACCCTGGACCACAAAACCATAAGTCACATGGGTATATTTGTAGCAATAGCCAACAATACATTGTATGGGTTAAAAGTATTGCATTTTGCACCAAAAAACATTAGGATATTAAGTAAAGATCATGATCTATGTAAATATTTTGTACATTTCCTACCGTAAATATATAAAAAATTATGCATTTATCATTAGTAATTTGTGTCGCTAAGGATTTCATTTGGACAACTTTAAATGTGATTTTCTCAATAGTTCATTTTTTTTGCACCCTCATCCTAACAAACCATACAGCATTTTGACACTCATGACTGGTTTCGTGGGTCAGGGTCACATTTTGTATCATGTGGTCGCGTCACATGCCCATCACAAAGCCCTGTTTACCAGCAGTAAAACATGAATTAATGTAAAGTTCCTCCGAAGGAACCTTTACGACCAGCATCTGACATTGCTTGGTAGCTGAACTTCTGCATTTATAAAAACAATCTTGTGCAAACCGAGAACGGAAACATAACCTTTGTAAGACTGGAATCAGAGTGGGGTATATTAATGTTTCTCTTGTGCAAGTTCAAACCCAACACCCACGGTATGTGTTAGTATGTGAGACTTCACACATCAAGATCATCATGTTTGTCTGGCGTCTGCTTTTGGTTTCTCAAGAAGAACGTACGTTGCGTTGATAAGGCTGAGTTGAGCTTCTGTAGATTGTGAGGCCAAATGGATTTCAGAATACTACAAGATGAATAAAAACATCAGTTAGCTGATCATCATCCTGAAACACATAATTGTTTATTACTGAATGTCGAGCATGAGTGATGACTGTCTAACAGCACGTGGTTTATGGTGGCTTAACATGTTATATCATTTATCTAAGTGGCTTTAGCAGTTGTGAAAAAGATCATCTCCACAATCTTTTCACCACTAGTGAGGTTTCGGAACATCTTCAGCTGCTCTGTGCACTCGAATGATTCGACTAGACAACTATTGAGTGAAATTGTGACCCTGTCTGTGAAATCCAGCAATGTAAAATAGATTTGTTGGTTTAACTTAAAATAGTGAGTTACCTGGTTGCCTTAAAATATTATCTAACTCAAAAAGGCAACCAGGTAACTCACTTCTTTAAGTTGAACCAACATTTCCTTTGCACTGAGGTTAAAGTCTCATAATCTAATTTTAGATTAAGAGCATCAAAGTTTGATTTCACATTGATTTTAATCTTTGACATGATGATAAAGATATCAAGGTTATATTTTTACACACTATTCTTTACATTATGTTGTGGAATTTTATGTGCAATGTTAAAAATGGAGCACGAAGTTAAAACAACTTGGTTTTAAACGTATAAATTCGAGTTGAAATATAACTTAATTTTTTAAGTTAAAGTAACACAAAAGTTTGTGTTGATTCAACAAAAATGCTGCGTGTTTTTTTACAGTGTAGAAAACAGTAAATCACAACAAATGACTTTACACAGACTGAGTTGCAAATATGCGATTGAGTAACATGAGTTGGTTTTACCTCAGCTGTATTCAGGTCCTCAATCTGCTCAAGCTCAACTTCATCATTCGGGTGTGGTTTTACACTTTTTCTTGGTTTCGGACATCTTGGTATCAACAGACCTAAAGTACACAGTCAAGTTTCAAAATACGTTGTTTATCAACAATTGAACATGTATTATTGAACAAAACTTGCATAAAACTGAAAGTTTATTGCTACACTGTAAAAAAAATGCAGCATTTTTGTCAAATCAACATATATTTTTGTGTTACTTTAAAGGTGCCAAAGAATGCATTGAAATAATTCTATTAAATTGTTCTCTGATATCTACATAGATGGTATGTGGCTTTACTAACTGCAAAAATGATCCAGATACAGTTTTACATGTCCATTTTCAACCCTAGGATTTGCCTTAAGAATGAAATGGTCTATTATTACCTTATTTGAAAGGGTCATGAATAATAATGTTGAGCTCCGCTCTGATTGGCTCCTTTAGTAGCTCTGTGTGTGTGCAAACAGACCTTATGTTTGAGCGTCAGACGAACATACGGAATTTGAGGAATAATCAATTATTATGAGATATATAGGCGCGAATTCAAAATATGTGTTCGAAGTGTCATGTGTGTTGCTCGTCATGTCAAAATATGTGTTCATTGCGTCATGTCAAAATACGTGCCTGCTGCACACGCATCAAAAGGATTTATGATAAAAGAGACGTCACAGTCACAAAATGCTCGCCAGACACTAACTTATCACTAAACTCTGATTAAACATTAGATTCAGCATTAACTAGCATATAGTGCTAACAGTCACAGCTTTGTTTTGTTTTTAGCATTGTAACAACATTGTAATTCATTTAATGTGTAATTTAATGTTGGGGTGTACATCTCGACTTTGATGTCACAGTTGGTTTAATGTTGAGATTGGCCTGTTTTCCAGCAGCCTTTTGCATGCACAAGGTTTACATAAGAAGGAGAAAACAATCGTGTTTGAGGCTCAAGTTTGTACACAACTCTTATTATTCATCTATGCCTAGATAAATACAGTTTTACATTCTACGGCACCTTTAACTTGACAAATTTGTAAATCTTGTTTTTATAAGTTATGTCAACTTATCACAGGTCAAAACTTAAAATGCACTCTAAAAATGGCCCATGTTTGGTATATTGGTCAGAACACATGCTGGGTTAAAATGAACCAATGTTGGGTTGTTGTTATGCAACTATAGGTTCAACACATCCTCATCCCATGGCGTCAATATTTGACGCCACTTGACCATGCGTCAATATGTTACGCGGAGGGTATACCCTTCGCGTCATTTTTTGACGAACTGGGGACTTCAATACTATTAGGTACGCGAAATTAAACAGTTGTCGCCTGACGTTGGGGTTAGGGATAGGTTTGGGTAGGGATGTCATTATGTAAATCTAACCCTAAACCGACGCGAAAATGGTAAGAAAATGGTACGAAAATAGGAAAGAGAATGCAACGGACTCAATAGTATTGAAGTCCCCAGTTCGTCAAAAAATGACGCGAAGGGTATACCCTCCGCGTAACATATTGACGCATGGTCAAGTGGCGTCAAATATTGACGCCATGGGGTGAGGATGGGCTGATAGGTTATACTAACAACCAGCCATTTTTAGAGTGTAGGTTAAAATGACTTGCAAAACCAAGTTGTTTTAACTTCATGCTGTCTTTTTTTTCAGAGGAAATGTGGCGCAGTCAGACATCAGATCTAAATAAAACTTTACATAACGTAAGTACTCTTCTAGAAGAACAAGCTACATTCATACAATACCACAAAACAGGATTGGTTATTGCATGTTTGTATGTTCTCATGGTTTTTCTGCACTTTAATGTTAATAAAACTCAAAAATCTTACCTATTATTATGATGAGGAGCAGGACATTCAGTAAGATGGATGTATGTGTCAGAGCTGAATGTTGTGTTATGATTGTGTTGTTGTGTTGATCATTCTCTTCTGTCTCATTCTGATAGGCAGCTTCTGTTAAGAAACGAAAATAACAGAGTTTAATCTTTTTAAAAATACCACATATATGTGTTCATGTCTGTGAAACTGGTGAGATTTGGAGCACCAGTGTTTGTTTTCACATTGATTTCAGTCATGAATGTTCTTAAGACAGTAGGATGATTTTATGTAGAAAACAGTAAATCATTAAAAACATGACTTTAGTTTTGGTTTTCACAGGCAGTGTCACAAATGTTTGATATTTCTTTGATAACTTTACAGCATTGTACAGCAGCAAAGATGATTTGTATTAAAACATGCATAGCTGTAAGTGTACAGTATATACAAGAAAATATTTGTTTAGTAATTTTAAACTTACCAGAGATGTAAAGTTTGGTTCCATTGCCGAGCGTTAGAGCTGTTAAGTATAGTTTTGCACAATAATATATTCCTAATTCATCTTTTGTTATATTACTAATAAACAAACTACTGTTAGTTAGTGATGAATATTTGTTTCTGAGTCTTGGATCAGTAAACATAGGTGATGTAGAGTCTGATGTGAAAGAACGAAATATCACCACAAGAGATTCTGATGGTTTCTGAGAAAGCCAATAAATGTCTTTAATATCAATATCACAGTCTAATGTCACATTTTCCCCTAAAATCACCCGTTTATTAGTTAAACTCTCTGTATGTTGACAGCACAAAAGCAGATCTGTAAGAAAAAACACACAAACATCATTCACATATTTAATGTACAGTATAAAGCTACAAACCTCTAAACTTTGTAAATATCATTACAAGAAATCAAGAGTTAAATTAACTTACAGAAAAATAAAAGCGCTGTGGTCCTCATTCTGTGATTGTCAAACTGCAAGTGAGATGTGTTGACTTTATGAGTCTGTCAGGAAGTGTTACTAAACACTGAAGGGAAGCCATCAGTCACCCTTACAATGAGGATGTGAAACCTTAACTCACTTTGACCAAACCGCTTTACATTGCAATTAAAGTATTTTAGTAGGCCGAAGGTACAAGTGTGGGGATGAAAGTAGAGTCCACAGTGGTTGTGAAGTATCTGTTGGTTTATTTGTGCTTTGAAACGTACTACAATAAATTCAAATCTTGTGTTTGTCATGAAAATCACTATATAAACATTAAAAACTATGCATTGTGATTCTCAACTCCATTTAGGATACTTAAAGTTTGTTAATAAATGCTAATACAAATGTTTATCATTTCTTTATTTTCATGCATAAGAATGATCTCTTGTGTTTCATAAACTCAAAGATCATTTTGATTAAGTATGACTCATTAGATAAAATGCATTCAAGCCGGAACTGATGTTAAAATGTGTTGCATGGTTTTGCATTTTTTTCGGACAGCACCCATCTGTGGTTTTGCAGGCCTACTTTCCTTCACACTTGCATGTGTAGGTGAACAGGTTGCATTTTGCACAGTAACCCAGACGTCTCTTTTAAGACCTCGTGCCCTACGTGTGCAACTTTGAACTTGGCGTGATATGTGGCTTTGTTAGCACTTATTAACAGAAAGCTATAGGTGGATAGACAGAATGCGTGGACTGTCTTTTGGTTTTTATATTGTGAAAACACAAGAATTAAACAACTTTGACAAAACTGTGTTTATTATTATTCATTACTGTACAAATACTTACTAGTCCTGTAAATGTTTAACATAATGTTTTCAACACCTTTAATAATAAAGCATTGTTAGGCTATACAGACAGACAGATTTATATTGTGTTTGTCTTCATTTTATTGTTGGTTTGTGATGTAAAAATGTTGCCGGCCTCACTGCAATGTTATTCACACAGACAAAACTCCACTTCTGCAAACTATATGAACAGAAAATATATGTTAGCTGTGTAAACACTTTCCTTTTCAAGTTTGGAGGTGTTCAAACACGAGTTTGTCTAACCTCAGCTGTATTCAGGTTTTTAATCTGCTCAACTCGACTTCAGCATTCGGCTGTGGTTTTAGACTCTTTTTTTTTTGTTTCCGACATCTTGCCATCAACAGACCTAAAGTACACAGTAAAGTTTATCAAACAATAAAACATGTATTATTAAACAAAACTTGCATTAATCTCAAAGGTTATTATTTGATACAGTCAAACATTAAATTAATAGATGAAAAAGCAACATCTTTACAATAGCACATAAACGGATTGGTTATTGCACATTTGTATGTTCCCGCATTTTTTCTGCACTTTCAACGTTAATAAATAAATATTACCTATTATTATGATAGGAAGCAGGACGTTCAGTGAGACGGATGTAAGTGTCAGAGCTGAATGTTGTGTAATGGTTGTGTTGTTGTGTTGTTGTTGATCATTCTCTTCTGTCTCATTCTGATAGGCAGCTTCTGTTAAATAACAAGAATAATTGAGTTAAATCTTTTTAAAAATACCATATATGTGTTCATGTCTGTGACATTGATGAGATTTGTAGCATCATTGATTTCACATTGATTTCAATCTTTGACATGATCTTACTCAGTCAATATTAAATATATCAAGGTTATATTTTCACACAATGATTTTTACATTATGTAGGAAGATTTTATGTAAAAAAACAAAACAGTAAATCACCAAAAATGACTTTAGTTTTGGTTTTCACAGGCAGGCAGGGTCACAATTATTTGATATTTTTTGATCAGTTTACAGCAGCACAGATGATTTGTATTAAAACATTTATAGCTGTAAGTGTACAGTATATACAAGAAAATATTTGTTTAGTAATTTTAGACTTACCAGAGATGTAAAGTTTGGTTCCATTGCTGATCTTTAGAGCTTTTGAGTATAGTTTTGCACAATAATATATTCCTAATTCATCTATTGTTATATTACTAATAAACAAACTACTGTTAGTTTGTGATGAATATTTGTGTCTGAGTCTTTGATCAGTAAACATAGGTGATGTAGAGTCTGCTGTGAAAGTACGAAATATCACCACTAGAGATTCTGATGGTTTCTGAAAAAGCCAATAAACGTCACTTATGTTAACATGACAACCTAGCACCACATTTTCCCCTAAAATTACTTGTTTATTAATTAAACTCTCTGTATGTTGACAGCACAACAGCAGATCTGTGAAGAGAACAACACAAACATCATTCACATTATATCAGATACACTTTTAATTCCATTAAACCTCATAAAATATAATAACAAAACCTCAAGATAATGACAGTAAGATGAACTTACAGAAGAATAAAAGCGGTGTGGTCCTCATTCTGTGATTGTTCAACTTTAATGCAGTAGATGTTCGGTTGACTTCACTTTTACAAGAGGTGTTACCACAAAAACTCGTTGAGACATTAATACAGGAAGTCAACTATGAGTTGGAAAATACACAGAGTGGCCAAAACCACAGGTGATTCGTGAGAAAACAAATTTCTTAAATAAAATTTCTGTTAAGAGTATAAACCAACTATTGTTCAACCTGTAAATCTAAAGTTACCTGTAAGAGGGTTACATTTAAATAAAGAAAGAAAACAAGATCAGACTGTATTGACATCAGCGTTTATTGTATGACTGCTCCACTTGAGCACATTGATTTATACAATTATGTTAATTTAATCCAAATAACAGTATGATTACAAAATAAAAGTTTAAACGGCTATATACTCCATACTTTGGTTTTACATGAGATTAAATAGGAAATCATAACATCATGGACTGGTTTCACAGACAAGGCTTAGCTGAAGCCAGAACTAGGTCGTAGTTAAATGAAGATGTTTAATCATCTTTTATAAACATGCCTTAGATAAAATACATTACTGTACCTTGAGACAAATCAATGCCACTGACATATTAAAATCTGTCAGTGTGTTATTTTCAGCTTTTAAACATGTTTCTTAGTCTAAGAATGAAGCCACTTCGACAAATTGTTTATTTTTATTATTTATAACTGTACTTTATTATTAAACATAATGAAAAACATGATGTTAAACATACAGGAATAGTAAATATTTGTATTTTTAGGCTATACAAACAGACAGATTAATTTTGTGTTTGTCTTTATTTTGTTGTTGGTTTGTGATGTAAAAATGCTGCCGGCCTCACTGCAATGTTATTCACACAGATGAAACTCCACTTCTGTAAACTATATGAACGGAAAATATATGTTAGCTGTTTAAACACTTTCCTTTTCAAGTTTGGAGTTGGTCTTACCACGACTGTATTCAGGTCCTCAAACTGCTCAAGCTTGACTTCAGCATTCGGCTGTGGTTTTACACTTTAGTTTCCGATATCTTTGCATCAACAGACCTAAAGTACATAGTAAACTTTTAAAGTACATTGTCAATCAAACTATTATGTATTATTGAACAAAACTTGCATTAAACTCAAAGTTCATTATGTGATACAGTCAAACATTAAGGGGATTATTTTAAACCAGGACTAGGCCTTATAGTTTAATTAAAATATAACTAGTTTTAACAAACATGCCTTACTTAAAACATTACTTGTGTGCATTTTGAGGTAAAACAAAGGGCACTGATGTATTTTAAGATATGTTATTATGTTTTCAGTTTGGAGAGCTCTTACATTTATATTTTAGTCTAGGACTTGTCTAATCCCTGTCTGGGAAACCACCCCTAAATCTAATTTAAATTTTACATAAACATGTAAGTTCACTTCTAGAAACAAAGTTAGATGAATAAGCGACATATTTACAATAGCACATAAACGGATTGGTTATTGCACATTTGTATGTTCCCATGTTTTTCTGCACTTTCAACGTTAATAAAAAAATCTTACCTATTATTATGATGAGGAGCAGGACGTTCAATGAGATGGATCTAAGTGTCAGAGGTGAATGTTGTGTTGTGGTTGTGTTGTTGTGTTGTAGTTGATCATTCTCTTCTGTCTCATTCTGATAGGCAGCTTCTGTTAAATAACAAGAATAACTGAGTATAAAAAATGTTAAAATACCATACATGTGTTCATGTCTGTGAAACTGATGAGATTTGTAGCATCATTGATTTCACATTGATTTCAATCTTTGATATGATCTTACTCAGTCAATATTAAAGATATCAAGGTTATATTTTCACACAATGCTTTTTACATTATGTAGGATGATATTACCAAAAATTATCAAATTACCAAAAATGACTTTAGTTTTGGTTTTCACAGGCAGGCAGTATCACAAATGTTTGATTTTTCGATCAATTTACAGCAGCACAGATGATTTTTATTAAAACATTCATAGCTGTAAGTGTACAGTATACAAGAAAATATTTGTTTAGTAATTTTAGACTTACCAGCGATGTAAAGTTTGGTTCCATTGCCGATCTTTAGTGCTTGTGAGTATAGTTTTGCACAATAATATATTCCTAATTCATCTTTTGTTATATTACTAATAAACAAACGACTGTAAGTTTTTGATGAATATTTGTGTCTGAGTCTTTGATCAGGAAACATAGGTGATGTAGAGTCTGGTGTGAAAGTACGAAATATCACTACTAGAGATTCTGACGGTTTCTGGAAAAGCCAATAAAGGTCACTAACATCAATATCACAGTTTAACGTCACATTCCCTACTAAAATCACTTGTTTATTAATTAAACTCTCTGTTGATTGACAGCACAACAGCAGATCTGAAAGGAAAACACACAAACATCATTCACATTATATCAGATACACTGTTAATTACATTAAACATCATAAATATATTAACAAAACCTCAGGATAATGACAATAAGATTAACTTACAGAGGAATAAAAGCGGTGTGGTCCTCATTCTGTGATTGTTCAACTTTAATGCAGTGAGATGGTTCGGTTGACTTCACTTTGTAGATGTGTTACCACAAAAACTCAACAAGACATTAATACAGGAAGTCAACTATTATTTAATAATACATAGAGTGACCAAAACCACAGGTGATGCGTGAGAAAACAACTTTCTTAAATAAAATTTCTGTTAAGAGTTTAAACAAACTAGAATTCAATCCGTAAATCTATTCAATTGTGACACGACAACATAAAATATATAATTGGGTAACATTTTGGGTAACTTATGGCAAGGAGTTACCTGTAAGAGGCTAAAAAAATTTTTTAACAAATAAAGAAAGAATACAAGATTAGACTGTATTGACATCAGTGTTAAATTTATGACTGCTTAAGTTGAGCACATTGATTTTTATGTTAATTTAATCCAGAGAGTAAGAGGTATCTGTAAAGTACGGTCACACATGTATACCAAAACAAAACCATACAGTAAAGCACCAGAGATACAGAGAGACAGACTATGGGCCCTATTTTAACGATCTGAAACGCAAGTACGAAGCGCAAAGTGCAAGTGAGTTTGTGGGCGGATCTTGGGCGCTGTTGCTATTTTCCCGGCGTGAGAAATAACTCTTGCGCCGGGCGCAAATCAATAAGGGGTTGGTCTGAAGTAGGTTCATTATTCATAGGTGTGGTTTGGGCGTAACGTCAAATAAACCAATCAGAACGCTATCCAACATTCCCTTTAAACGCAAGGGCGCAAGTTCCATGGTGGGTTGCTATTATTATGACGGATTTACCAGGCGCACGCCAGGAGCGGTTCACAGCCGAGGAGACCGACGTTCTTGTAAGAGCAGTTAAAGACAGAGAAGTTGTTTTGTATGGGGATAGGAGAAACCCGCCCAAATCAGCGTCGGTTAAACAGGCGTGAGAGGAAATAGCCACAATTGTCTCATCAGCTGGCATCCCCATCGTTGCGCCAAGCGCTACAATGATGTCAGGAGACGGGGGAATCCCAAGCTTGCCAGCATAAATCGGGCACGCTGTGTAACGGGAGGTGGATCTGACTCAGGACCTGACGCCACCAGAAGACATCGCTGCGTCCACCCTCACCGCTGAAAGGGTTTGGGGGCTTTGAAATCAGACCCAAGAAACGCAACCAAGGTCCAACCCCAAAGTACTCTTACAAATCAAGTTCATATACATTAAGGTTTCTTATGAAAACATTTTAATTATTATTTACATAAAATAAACGTAATACAGCCACACAACAAACTTATATAAATATTTTAATCGTTGTTTGCATGATAATTTTTTTAACGCAGCCACACAATAAATAAAAACTATCACCACAATGCTCACCACTATGATTTCCCTTATCTCGTGTATTAATATTTTTTAGTGTAACAATTTATGATTTGCAAAAATAACTGTTGCATCTGTGTAGATTAGATAAGCAAAGTGTATGCGCGTTGTGCACGCTATACATTATGGTCAAGCATGCGCCCTTAAAATAGCATAATGAACAATGCGCAACGCGCCACTGACTTTAAACTTTTTTTTTTCTGGTCAGTGGCGCAATTGTTTTTTGAAACTGCAAAATAGCATCAGGGATGGTTTGCGCCGGAACACGCCTCCTTTTTTGCGCTGAACCGCCCAGGGAGCGCAAGTTCATTCCCTAGTTTGCCGACGTGCGTCTGTGGAGGGAAAAACCCGCAGTGCGCCGGTGCAAAATACGAATGATACATGCGTCACGGACAAAGTCAATTGCGCTGGCTGCAAGATAGGGCCCTATATCTACATCATATAAAAGACTATGTGTAGAATAATATAAAAGACAAATAAACATTTATTAGAGTAACAGATGTCCAGCCAATCATGACAGAGCAGGAAACAGGAAGGAAGCAAAGAACACATAACAGTATAATTACAAAATAAAAGTTTAAAGGCCATATACTGCATACTTTAGTTTTACATGAGGTTAAACAGAAAATCATTACATCATGGCCTGGTTTCACAGACAAGGCTTAGCTAAAGCCAGGACAAGGCCTTAGTTCAATTAAAATGTTTAAGGATCTTTTATAAACATGCCTTAGATAAAATACATTACTGTACTTTGAGACAAATCAATGACACTGTCATATTTTAACCCTCAAACGCTCCTCGTTTTCTGTTTACACTTCTGGCCCTTGGGGTCTATATGACCCCAAAATTGAAAGCATAATTGTAAGAAAAATATACATTTTCAATAATACAAATAATATATCATTTTTTTTGTTTACTTCTCATCTATACAATAAAGCTGTGTTTTGAGAGATTTGAAGTAGTTTTGTACCTGTTTACCACTAAAATCCTCAACTACACAATTTGCTTTCCTGAAAAATATCAATTTTTTATGAAAATTCACATAAATTATTATCTAAATTTGATTTAAATTGTTTTTAGATATTAATATAGGTGTGGGGTGTTGAATTCAGGCATCGGTTTTTAGAAAAAAAAATAAGAGAATTACAGTGTAGGAATTAAATTATTTAGACTGGCAGATTCCCATAGAGACCCATTCATTTTCCTGGATATGGACAACTGCTCAAATCATTACTTTTGTGATACATTTTGTAAATTTATGTTTATATAAACATTAGAAAGGATATTAAAAATAAATATTATGTCAAATAGTAATTTTTTTATAGTTTTTGATGCATTTTGAAATGTCTGTTTTTACAAAATGCCATAGAAATTTGACTGAGTGTAAGTGTGTGTGTCTGTGTGTGTGTGTGTGTGTGTGCACCCATGTGTGTGCGCGCACGTGTGTGTGTGTGTGTGTGTGTGTGTGTGTGTGTGTGTGTGTGTGTGTGTGTGTGTGTGTGTGTGTGTGTGTGAGAGAGAGAGAGAGGGAGAGAGAGAGAGAGAGCCAAGCATGTGTGCTTGAGAGAATGTGTATTAGAGGCAGAGGGAGAGAGCATGTGAGTGTGTCTGTGTTTGTGTGTGTGTTTGTGTGTGTGAGAGAGAGAGTGTATGTTTGTGCATTAGGTTACACCCCTTTGTATCCTTTTTCTACATTTGTGACTGATTGTATTTGCCAAATTTTATAAAAATGCTCTCTGTGGTAGTCATGCGTGTGTGCGTTTGTCTGCGTGTGTTTGTATGTGTTTGTGTGTGCCTGTGTGGGTTTGTATGTGTGTGTGTGGGTTTGTGTGTGTGTGTGTGTGGGTTTGTGTGTGTGCGCGCATGTGTGTGTGTGTGTGTGTGTGTGTGTGAGAGAGAGAGAGTGTGTATGAGAGAGTGTGCATGAGAAGGAGCGAGAAAGAGTGTGTGTGTGTGTGTGTGTGTGTGTGTGTGTGTGTGTGTGTGTGTGTGTGTGTGTGCGTGCATGCGTGTGTGAGCGTGTTAGTGAGTGTACATGTGTGTGCATTATGTCACACCCCTTTATGTGTTATTTTCTGCATTTGTGACTGATTTTATTTGCCAAATTCCACACAAATGCTCTCTGTGGCAGTCATACCTGTGTGTGTTTGTGTGTGTGTGTATTTGTGTGTGTTTGTGTGAGCATGTGTTTTTTGCATTGCATTTGTGCAAAAGTACCAGGCCTTCATTTCTGTGTCAAAATTTTCAGATTTATGCTGGATTTATTGATATTTATTTTTTGACAAATGGAAAAAAAGTACATTTTTTTGCATTTCCCATTCACTTTCAATTGGGGTCATATTGACCCCAAGGGACAGATTGATAAAAAAATTTTTTACATACCTTTAGAACAACCGAATCAAGCCCAGTTTTTTTGTGCATGTAAAGATAGATTATTTAGGAAAAGTCACAAAGTTTTACATCTCTGAGATGAAGGGAACCTTTTTTGTTAACCAATGAAATGTCGTTTGGGGTCATATTGACCCCAAGGACCGATTGAGGGTTAACATCTGTCAGTATAAGTTATTTTCAGATCAAACATGTGTCTTATTCTAAGATAGCCTAGCATAAAGCCACTTTAACAAAACTGTGTGTTTATTATTATTCATAACTGTACTTTATTAATAAACATAATGTTATGAAAAACATGATGTTAAACATTTACAGGAGTAGTAAGTATTTGTATTGTTAGGCTATACAGACAGACAGATTTATATTGTGTTTGTGTTTGTCTTTATTTTGTTGTTGGTTTGTGATGTAAAAATGCTGCCGGCCTCACTGCAGTGTTATTCACACAGATGAAACTCCACTTCTGAAAACTATATGAACAGAAAATATATATTAGCTGTTTAAACACTTTCCTTTTCAAGTTTGGAGTTGTTCAAACACGAGTTTGTCTAACCTCAGCTGTATTCAGGTCCTTAATCTGCTTAAGCTCGACCTTAGCTTTCGGCTGTGGTTTTAGACTCTTTTTTGGTTTCTGACATCTTGCCATCAACAGACCTAAAGTACACAGTAAAGTTTATCAAACAATAAAACATGTATTATTAAACAAAACTTGCATTAAACTTAAAGGTTATTATGTGATACAGTCAAACATTAAATGAACAGATGAATAAGCTTCATATTTACAATACCACATAAACGGGTTGTTTATTTCACATTTGTATGTTCCTGTGTTTTTCTGCACTTTTACCATTATTTAAACTCAGAAATATTACCTATTATTATGATGAGGAGCAGGACATTTAATGAGATGGATGTAAGTGTCAGAACTGAATGTTGTGTTGTGGTTGTGTTGTTGTGTTGTAGTTGATCATTCTCTTCTGTCTCAGCTTCTGTTAAATAACAAAAATACCCGAGTTTAATCTTTTTAGAAATACCATATATGTGTTTATGTCTGTGAAATTGATGAGATTTGGAGCATCAAGATTTGATTTCACATTGATTTCAATCATTGTCATGACCTTACTTAGTCAATATTAAATATATCAAGGTTATATTTTCACACAATGTTATTTACATTATATAGGATGAGTTTATGTAGAAAACAGTAAATTACTAAAAAATGACTTTAGTTTTGGTTTTCGCAGGCAGTTTCACAAATATTTGATATTTCTTTGATCAGTTTACAGCATTGTACAGCAGCACAGATGATTTGTATTAAAACATGCATAAGTGTACAGTACAAAAAATATTTCTTTAGTAATTTTAGACTTACCAGCAATGTAAAGTTTGGTTCCATTGCTGAGTGTTAGACCTGTAAAGTATAGTTTTGCACAATAATATACCCCTAATTCATCTATTGTTATATTACTAATAAATAAACGGCTGAAGGTTTGTGATGAATATTTGTGTCTGAGGCTTTGATCAGTAAACATAGCTGCTGTATTGTCTGATGTGAAAGTACGAAATATCATCACTAGAGATTCTGACGGTTTTAGAAAAAGCCAATAAACTTCTCTAACATCAATATCACAGTCTAACGTCACATTTCCTCCTAAAATCACTTGTATATTAGTTAAACTCTCGGTAGATTGACAGCACAGCAGCAGATCTGTAAGAAAAAACACACAAACATCATTCACATTATATCTAATAATACACTATTAGTTACATTAAACCTCATAAAATATAATAACACAAGCTCAAGATAATGACAGTCAGATGAACTTACAGAAGAATAAAAGCGGTGTGGTCCTCATTCTGTGATTGTTCAACTTTAATGCAATGAGATGGTTAACTTTACATTAACAGGATGTGTTACCACAAAAACTCAACAATACATTAAGACAGGAAGTCAACTGTAAGTTGAAGAATATATAGAGTGACCAAAACCACAGGTGATCCGTGAGAAAACAACTTTTGTTTAACAGAAATTTTATTTAACAATTCAACATGTAAATCTATCCCTTGTGCTTAATATGATAGAGAAAAAGAATGTCCTGGGTGCTCAGGGAGTTCTAGAACAATTATTTGAAGGTGCTCTTTGGGATAGGGAATTCCAAATTAATATATCAAAAAAATGAATCCAAGGCACTCTTCTTCAATGAAAAATTTTAAAAGCCTTTATTAAACTGGCTACTTCATATTAGAAAGTTAAAAATACCCTACCCTGAAGAAGGCTGTTTTGTGCTGCTACGCGTGGGTTGTTTTCCTTACCCCATGTATTTTTAACTTTCTAATATGAAGTAGCCAGTTTAATAAAGGCTTTTAAAATTTTTAATTGAAGAAGAGTGCCTTGGATTCATTTTTTTGATATATGTAATTCTATCCGATTGTGACACGACAACATAAAAAATATATAAAACATAAAAAAACAATAATAATTAATAAAGAGAAACTATTGGGTAACTTACGGCCAAGAGTTACCTGTAAGAGGGTATTCATAATTGTACCTTATTAAAGGTGTTGAAAAACATTATGTTAAGCATTTACAGGACTAGTAAGTATTTTTATTGTTAGGCTATACAGGCAGACAGATTCATATTGTGTTTGTTTTTTTCCTTAATTTTTTGTTGTTTGTGATGTAAAAATGCTGCCGGCCTCACTGCAATGTTATTCACACAGATGAAACTCCACTTTTGTAAACTATATGAACAGAAAATATATGTTAGCTGTTTAAACACTTTTCTTTTTAAACACAGTTATCATGCATGTACAATCAGAATAAGTCATATTTCTGTTCTAAATGAGTAACAATTGATTGACATAAACATCCATACAGTATGTGATGTTATACAGCGTTTTACCTCAGGTGTGGTTGGCGTGTAAAGCTGTTTTAGTTTGTCATCTTGACAGTTTTTTGGGAGCTTGTTTTACACGTTTTAAATTTGATCTGTAATACAACTAATACAGAATAACTCCAGATTAAACCTGATGTTTAGCACTATAATGTAACATATTTGGATAATTCTGATATTTGTACATTACATATACAGAGTTATTGTGGATTTATTATTTGTACTCAATATATACTGACCTATTATTGCAGCAAACATCATTGGGATGTATATGACAGTCAGAATAGGATGTGTTGTTGTCTGAAGGTTTGGTTGATGGTTGCTTTGATTCTCATCTTGTTGCGGAGGCTCTGTTTAAATACAGGAAATCCTTAACATCAGTGTTGTGTGTTTGAGAAACACAATAAACAACAATAAAAACACAATTGTGTTAAAGGCACACACGCTATTTAATATGTTGGGTTATTTTCAACCCATTGTTGGATCACATCTAAACATTTTCTGGGTAAATTTGTTCCTCTTTTTTCAACCCAAGTAACCATGGGTTAAAAATAACCCAGCATTTTTTTTAGTATTTTTTTCTACTGGATAGCCTAAGTCTGCCCAGCAACAACCAACCACTTCCTTTAACTGTTAATATATATATATATTTTTAAAGTATTTATATATTCTATATAGGGGTGCTTAACGATTAATCGCGATTAATCGATAGCAGAATAAAAGTTTTTGTTTACATCATATATTTGTGTGAACTGTATATAATAACTTTGTATAAATAAATACACACACATGCATGTATATATTTAAGAAATGTTTACATGTGTATATACATTTGTATATATATAAATATAAATACCTAATATATAAATATATTTTTTTCTTATAATTATACATGCATGTGTGCATATTTATATATACATAATTATTATACACAGTTCACACACATATATGATGTAAACAAAAACTTTTATTCTGCTATCGATTAATCGCGATTAATCGTTAAGCACCCCTACTTCTATAGGATCTGCTTTGTATAGCTCTCTCTATAGAGGACTTTTTCCCACAAGGTTTTTCTACTAGGAGTTTTTTCAACCCCTTGGGAGTCAGCTGACATTGGCTTAACTTTGAACTATGTTACATTACGTTATGGTTTAATCTTAGCCGCTCTACTTTGCTATTTTATTTGTTCTCTGATTTTTCAGTTTTCGCTCGTTTTTTTAATGTAACGCTGCATTGGAACAATTAAACAATTGTGAAAAGTGCCATATAAATAAAATGTAATTAAATTGAAAAAAAATCTTAAATATTGATCTGTTGACTGCATAGGTCAGTCTCAACCTTTCAACCCGAATTATTGTAAGAAAAAAAATATCAAACCAATATTATGTAGTAAGTACAGAACAACATTTGTATTTGGGTCTAACCTTTATTTAGACCTTGTTTTTTTTACATTTTGTCTAATAAATTGTGATGTTTACTTTTATGACTTGCTTAAAATAACTAAATAACACAAGTATGGTTTTGCACTTAATTTTTCAAAGTTAAATTTAAACATGAAAATGTTCTCAACGTTTAGCGCTTTTGTTTACATGCTTCTTGTATAATAATGACTTTCAGTCCTGGTTTTCTGTTTCAGCTCCTTTTTTCACGTAAAGTAGTTCTTTAGTAGTACTGTTTTTCATTGTTTTTATTTATAAACACAACAATATAAACAGAAGATTTCATTTGCACTTACCAGTGATGTAAAGTTTGGTTCCATTGCTGAGCTTTAGAGCTGTTGAGTATAGTTTTGCACAATAATATATCCCTAATTCATCTTTTGTTATATTGCTAATACAAAAACGACTGTAAGTGTGTGATGAATATTTGTGTCTGAGTCTTTGATCAGTTAACATAGCTGATGTAGAGTCTGCTGTGAAAGTACGCAATATCACCACTAGAGATTCTGATGGTTTCTGGAAAAGCCAATAAATGTCTCTAACATCAATACCACAGTCTAATGTTACATTTCCTCCTAAAATCACTTGTTTATTAATTAAACTCTCTGTAGATTGACAGCACAGCAGCAGATCTTTAAGAAAAAACACACAAACATCATTCACATTATACCTGATACATTGTTAATTACATTAAACCTCATACAAAGCCTCAAGATAATGACAGTAAGATGAACTTACAGAAGAATAAAAGTGGTGTGGTCCTCATTCTGTGATTGTTAAACTTTAATGCAGTGAGATGGTTCGGTTGACTTCACTTTAACAATAAGTGTTACCACATAAGACATTACTACAGGAAGTCAACTATTATTTAAAAATACATAGAGTGACCAAACCCACAGGTGATCCGTGAGAAAACTACTTGCTTGATTAAAATTTCTGTTAAGAGTATAAACAAATTATGATTCAACCTGTAAATCTATCCAATTGTGACATGACAACATAAAAAATATAAAACATAAAAAAACATTATAAAGAGAAAATATTGTGTAAGAGGGTTACATTTTTGTAACAAATAAATAAAGAAAACAAGATCAAGTATTGACGTCAGCATTTAATGTACATTGATTTTAAAATGATGTTAATTTAATTCAAAGATGAAGAAGCATCTGTAAAGTATGTTTACACATGTACCAATACTAAACATTTATTTAAACATCAGAGATACAGAGAGACAGATTAAATCTATATCATATTAAAGACTATGTAGAATAATATAAACACAAATAAACATTTATTAGAGTAAACAGATGTCCAGCCAATCACAACAGAGCAGGGAACAGGAACAGGAAGGTAGCAAAAAGCAAATAAAAGTACAATTACAAAATAAAAGTTTAAAGGCCATATACCGCATACTTAAGTTTTACATCAGATTAAATAGAAAATCACAACATCATGGACTGATTTCACAGACAAGGCATAGCTAAAGCCAGAACTAGGCCTTAGTTAAATTAAGATGTTTAAGCATCTGTTATAAACATGCCTTAGATAAAAATTACTGTATATTGAGACAAATCAATGACACTGTCATATTTTAACATCTGTCAGTCTAAGTTATTTTCAGCTCAAACATGTGTTTAGTAGGATAGCCTAGAATTATGAAAAACATTATGTTATCACGGCCTCACTGCAATGTTATTCACACAGGTGAAACTCCACTTCTGTAACTATTTATTGTGTGAATCAGTTTTTTTATGAGTTAGGGGTATACATTCATATTGGATGGAGTTAATCCAATAAATAATTTTTTTGAGAGTATGTAAAGTTTCGGTGAGTCTCACAGTTTGGGCACAATCTGTAAAAGGCCTTCAAACTGTAAAGACTACACTGTTAAAAAAGATCCTATTTTTACGACCAATTACAAAAATATTAATAATTTATGGTGGTTTACCATTATTTTAAATTATATTTAAAACTCTGTAAAATTACACAAATGACCTATCAATCAATCAACACCTTGGCTGTTAATTTATGTCATTAATGACAAAATACAGAAAATCTGTTTCCAAATAGGAAAATAATATTATTTATACAGTACTTTTACGGTTTTCATGAATTACATACAAATTCATCTAAATTTACAATAAAAATAATCTGTGATTAAATGTGTATCATATTAAAAGTACATGACCATACCAACAATTTAACGTAAAAAAAAATCACAAACATGTAAAATATTTGTTTGATCAATACTTTATGTATTGGGTCACTTAAGACTGAATATGTAAAGGCCAATTCACACTGATCCAACAGACGCGCAAGACACTGACTTGCAGTGACATTCATGTCTCTTTTACATTTTCTTTTATTGGTCACTTGATGTTTGATCATAAAAATCTTGGGGCAATGTGTAAAATAATAGTATCTGACTGCAAAAAAATCTGTAAAATTATTGTTTTTGGACGTTATGGGCATTTTATTGGCAAAAAGTTGGATCAACAAAAAAAAAATACTTCAATTGGTAACACTAAAAAATAAAAAATCAAGTAAAACTTTTGTTTTAAAAGTTGATTCAACTTTTCACTTTTTACAGTGTAAAGATTATATTTTAGTACTCAGAGGTACATATTGCTACCAACTGAATATATATATCTGCACCTATATATATATATATATATATATATATATATATATATATATATATATATATATATTAGGACCTTTTTAAAGGGTACTGCCTCAGTGACAGTGCAGCATGATGAGAAAACATGTCAAAAATAATTTTATTTTTCAAATATTGATGTGTTGACTGCATTTGTCAGTTTCAACCTTTTAACAGAGTTATTGTAAAAAAAGATCAAACCAATATTTTAAAGTAACCCTGTTACCTTGGTAGTTTTTTTTTACTTCTTGTCTATTAAATTGTGACGTTTACTTATTTGACTTGCTTAAAAATAACTAAATAATACAAGTATGGTTTTGTACTTATTTTTTCAAAGTTAAATTTAAACATGAACATTTTCTCAAAGTTAAGTGCTTTTGTTTTCATGCTTCTGGTATAATAATGACTTTAAGTCCTGGTTTTCTGTTTCAGCTCCTTTTTGTTTCCTTTTTATTTAAAGTGTTTTTTAGTAGTATTTCAGTAAATAGGAGAAAATTCTACATCATTTATAGACACAACAATATAAACAGAAGATTTAATTTGCACTTACCAGCGATGTAAAGTTTTGTTACATTGCCGAGTTTTCGAGCTGATGAGTATAGTTTTGCACAATAACCACATATTGGTCCCTGCTTCCCTATTTAACGTATCCCTGTAAATTCCACATCCTTTTCGGGATTTTAACATATTTTTTCTTTCTTTTCATTCTCCCAAATCTGATGCAGGGCTTTAAACCAGATTTTTTTCCCAATTGGTTCGTTCCGAACAGAAAAAGTATTTTAACGTTTTCGGTTCAACCCTAAAACTGACGTTCCTGAAAAATTAAGTTCTCGACTTAAATTATTAGTCACATTACAAAGTTTTCCTTAAGTCTCTATCTTGTCATCAAACATTAAAAAAGGCTACATTATGTAAGAGGCATAACTGTTATTCTGACATGCCTACATTTATTTCAGAATTATACAAGGACAATTTCTACCGTATAGTTTACTGGCAAACAACTTAAATAAATTTTTTAATTAGAAAAAGAATATTGTGGTATTTCAAAATCATTTTGTTTATAGTGTCTTGTCAAGAACAGAAAGATTGTTTGCTTGCTTTTTGAAACGCGTCTCTCCGTGTATGCACTTTTGAGTGCACTTAAACATGCGCGCACACACAGACGGAGGCCGAAATCAAAACGGCGCTTCTGGAAGAAGATGCAACATTAACAATCGCTCCACATAAAGTAAAAATTACATTGTTTTTTAGTGCTTTATTCGCCAAATGTATTTTAATCGACTACGACTACATGAGACACAGTAGCGCTACTCTCTCTCAAGTTTATAAATCAAGAGTTCTGATCTTTGAAGGGCATAGGGATAATCACATTTGATAGGAGTTGGACCGCACACATTCAACCGCATGTGTGTCTGTGCATACATAAAATTGCTTTAGCGCCTTTTTGTGGTTAAATTGTTTAAAAATCACTTAAGTGTTAACATTTGCAAGCCTTTGAAACAACTGCAAATCATCAACCTTCACCCTATTAAAGTTTGCGTATTAATCCGCAAATCGCATGCAAGCCTTTTCTGGTTTTCGTTTTCTTTCCGTGAACCAGTTCAAAGCCTTCCTCTGCTGCTTCTCCTCGTTCGACTTGCTGTATGTTTACATTCGGATTACATTTTAGTAGGCCAAAGTTACAAGTGTGAGGATGAAAGTAGAGTCCTCTGTTGGTTTATTTTTGCTTTGAAACTTATTCAATCTGTCATTAAAATGAAAATAAAACTCACTATATAAACATTAAAAACTATGCATTGTGTTTCTTAACTATTATATTTAAAGTATTGTATGTTTTGATGTTTTTTTTAATAAATGCTAATACAAATGTTTTATAATTTCTATCTTTTCATGCATACGAATGATCTCTTGATGTTTCATAAACTCAAAGATCATTTTGATAAACGTTGACTCATTAGATAAAATGCATTAAAGCCGGAACTGATGTTAAAATGTGTTGCACGGTTTTGCAGTTTTTTTCGGACAGCACCAGTCTGTGGTTTTGCAGGTCTACATTCCTTCACACTTGCATGTGTATTAACTAGTGCATTTTGCACATAACACACAGACGTCTCTTTAAGGACCTCATGCCCTATGTGTGCAACTTTGAACTTGGTGTGATATGTGGCTTTGTTAGCACTTATTGACAGAAAGCTATAGGTGTATAAACCCAATGCATGGACTGTCTTTTGGTTTTTATATTGTGAAACACAAGAATCAAGCCACTTTGACAAAACTGTTTATTAATATTCAAACTGTACAAAATACTTAGTCCTGTACATTTTTAACAATGTTTTTCAACACCTTTAATAATAAAGTATTGTTAGGCTATACAGACAGACGGATTCATATTGTGTTTATGTTTGTCTTCATTTTGTTGTTGTTTGTGATGTAAAAATGCTGCCGGCTTCGCTGCAATGTTATTCACACAGACGAAACTCCACTTCTGTAAACTATATGAACAGAAAATATATGTTAGCTGCTTAAACACTTTCCTTTTCAAGTTTGGAGGTGTTCAAACACGAGCTGGTCTTACCTCGGCTATATTTAGGTCCTTAATCTGCTCAAACTCAACTTCAGCATTCGGCTGTGGTTTGGCACCTTTTCTTGGTTTCCGACATCTTGCCATCAACAGACCTAAAGTACACAGTAAAGTTTTAAAGCACATTGTTTATTAAACAATTACATATTTATCACTGAACAAAACTTGGAACTTTATTATGTGATACAGTCAAACATTAAAATTAATTACACTTCTAGAAACAAAGTTAGATGAATAAGCTACATTAAACAAAAGGACTGGTTATTGCACATTTGTATATTTTCCAGTGTTTTTTCTGCACTTTCAACGTTAATAAAAGAAATATTACCTATTATTATGATGAGGAGCATGACAATTAGTAAAATGGATGTAATTGTCAGAGCTGGATGTTGTGTTGTGGCTGTGCAGTTCTTCGAGTGTTGTAGTTGATCATTATCTTCTGTCTTAGCTTCTGTAAAAAACAAGAATAGCTGAGTTTAATCGTTTTTAGAAATAACATATGTGTTCATGTCTGTGAAATTAATGTGATTTGGAGCATCTGGGTTTGATTTCACATTGTCATGATCTTACTAAATCAATATTGAAGATTTGAAGGTTATTTTTACACAATGTTCTTTACATAGGATGATTTTATGTAGAAAACACAGTAAATTACTAAAAATGACTTTAGTTTTGGTTTTTACGGCAGTATCACAAATGTTTGATTTTCCTTTGATCAGTTTACTGTCACGATACGTAGAACAGGTAAGAGGATGCAGACGCAAGTTACCAATAACATATATTTATTATACAAATAACACTAAACAAACAGGCAGGCAGTTAGACAAGAACATATACGAAAACTCTAGGGACTCAATGACAATGCTAACACATCCGATCGGACAACAGACAGGCATATATATACAGACTAAAACAGGTGTTGATGATGATAATAATTAGTAATGAAATGTCCAGGTGACAACAATCAAAGTAACAAAACACACACAAAAACAGATCACAGTGATTGACCGTGACATTTACAGCATTGTACAGGAACTGATTTGTATTAAAACATTCATAGCTGTAAGTGTACAGTATACAAAAAAATATTTGTTTAGTAATTTTAGACTTACCAGAGATGTAAAGTTTGGTTCCATTGCCGATATTTAGAGCTGATGAGTATAGTTTTGCACAATAATATATTCCTAATTCATCTTTTGTTATATTACTAATAAACAAACGACTGTAAGTTTGTGATGAATATTTGTGTCTGAGTCTTTGATCAGTAAACATAGGTGATGTAGAGTCTGGTGTGAATGTACGAAATATCATCACTAGAGATTCTGGCGGTTTTAGAAAAAGCCAATAAATCTCTTTAACATCAATATCACAGTCTAACGTCACATTTTCACCTAAAATCACTTGTTTATTAATTAAACTCGCTGTAGATTGACAGCACAGCAGCAGATCTGAATGGAAAACCACACAAACATTATTCACATTATATCTGATACACTGTTAATTACATAAAATATAATAACAAAACCTAAAGATAATGAAAAGATTAACTTACAGAAGAATAAAAGTGGTCTGGTCCTCATTCTGTGATTGTTCAAATTTAATGCAGTGAGATGGTTCGGTTGACTTCACTTTTAAAGGAAGTGTTACTACAAAACTCTGTGAGACATTAATACAGGAAGTCAAAAATAAGTTGAAGAATGTATTGAGTGACCAAAACTGTGTTGTTTTATATACCTTATAACAATCAGACAAGGCGCGATAGCTTCTTTTACATCTTTACTTCACACCTCCATAAGCACAACAAACCCCTCCCTTACCCGAGGCTTCTGCACATGCTCACAACTGCTGTGGCATGCTGGGTAATGGAGTTCTTAACATATTGTACTCATAACATCACAAAAACCACAGGTGATGCGTGAGAAAACAACTTTCTTAAACTTTCTGTTCAGAGTATAAACCAACTAGAATTCAACCTGTAAATCTATCCGATTGTGACACAACAACATAAAATATATAATTGGGTAACATGTTGGATAACTTATGGCAAAGAGTTACCTGTATAAAGCTTTTTAACAAATAAAGAAAGAAAACAAGATCAGACTGTATTGACATCAGCGTTTAATGTATGAGTGCTCAATTTAAGCACATTGATTTTAAAAATGATGTTAATTTAATCCAGAGACTAAGAGGCATCTGTAAAGTATGTTTACACATGTACCAATACTAAACCATACATTTAAAACATCAGAGATACAGAGAGAGAGAGAGCGACACTAAATCTACATCATATTAAAGACTAAATATAAAAGACAAATAAGCATTTATTAGAGTAAACCAAAGATCCAGCCAATCATGTCAGAGCAGGGGACAGAAACAGGAAGTAAACAAAGAACAGATAACAGTAAAACTACAAAATAAAAGTTTAAAGGTCATATACTGCATACTTTGGTTTTACATGAGGTTAAATAGAAAATCATAACATCATGGCCTGGTTTCACAAACAAGGCTTAGCTAAATTAAACATTTTAAGCATTTATTATAAACATAACTATACATTACTGTATCTTAAGACAACTCAATTGCACTGACATATTTTAAGAAGTTATTTTCAGCTCAAACATGTGTTTTAGTCTAGGTTAGCCTAGAATTATTAAAGGTGTTGAAAGACATTATGTTAAACATTTTTAGAAAATGCTGCCGGCCTCACTGCAATGTTATTCACACAGATGAAACTCCACTTCTGTAAACTATATGAACAGAAAATATATGTTAGCTGCTTAAACACTTTTCTTTTCAACACAGTTTTAATGTTTTTCATTTACTGCATGTACAATCAGAATAAGTCATATATTGCTGTTGTTTATCTTATTCAGTAACAATAGGCTTTATGCCCAGCTGCACTACTTTCTGAACTTCAGCCAGCTCCTTGTTTCCTGTCCTCCGTTATTGGACAAACTGATTAATCCAGGTGTGTCTGATTATTGTTGTTGTGACTACTGAGGTCAGGCACACCTGGATGAATCAGTTTGTCCAATAATGGCAGACAGGAAACAAGGAGCTGGCTGAAGTTCAGGAAGTAGTGCAGCTGGGCCTAAAGCCTATTGATTGACATAATCATCCATACAGTATGTGATGTTATACGGTGTTTTACCTCATGTGCGTTTGGCGTGTAAAGCTGTTTTTGTTTGTCACCTTGACAGTTTTTGGAGCTTTTCTTGCACATTTTAAGTTTGATCTGTAATACAACTAATACAGAATAACTCCAGATTAAACATTAAACACTTTGTTAAACTTTATTGAAATAAAACCATGCATGATTATTTGGATAATTTTGATATTTGTGCATTACAGTAATTGTGGATTGTTTTATGTACTTCATCAGAATTGAGATATCTGACCTATTATTGCAGCAAACATCATTGGGATGTATATGACAGTCAGAATAGGATGTGTTGTTGTCTGAAGGTTTGGCTGATGGTTGCACTGATTTTCATCTTGTGGAGGAGACTCTGTTTAAATAGGAAATCCTTAACATCATTGTTGTGTGTTTGAGAAACACCATAAACTCTGTAAAATGCTGGGTTATTTTCACAAAAAGGGTCGAGCCCAGCTGTTGGGTGACATAAACAATGGCTTAAAACATCCCAGCTTAGGATAAATTACAAAATATCAGCTGGTTTTGTCCCTTTCTGAATTACCTAGCACCTATTAGCTATAAGATGAGCACATATGTAATGTTTTGGTAAGTCTCACAGTTTGGGCACAACCTGTAAAAGGCCTTAAAACTGTAAAATCCACACAAGCAGCAACATCATTTCGACTCTTTCAACACTCTGTCAAAATGGTCATCTGTCCCTGGGGTGCTACTTTTTAAAGGGTACTGCTTTAGTGACAATGCAGCATGATGGGAAAACAGGTAAAAAAAATGTTGTAATTTTCTCAAATATTGATGTGTTGACTACAATGTCTCAAACCTAAAAAAATAAATTATCAAACCAATATTTTGTAGTAACCACAGAAAAATGTTTTGATAAAAACCCAGTTACCTATATTGGTGTTTTTAACATCTTGTCTATAAAATTTTGATGTTTAATTATATGAATTGTTTAAAAATAATTTAATAACACAAGCATGGTTTTGCATTTCGTTTTTCAAAGTTAAATTCAATGACTTTCAGTCATTTCTGGTTTCCTGTTTCAGCTCCTTTTTTGTTCCTTTTTCATGTAAAGTGTTTTAAGTAGTAGTAAATAGGAGAAAATCCTACATCATTTATAAACACAACAATATAAACTGAAGATTTAATTTGCACTTACCAGTGATGTAAAGTTTGGTTCCATTGCCGATCTTTAGAGCTCCTGAGTATGTTTTTTCACAATAATATATTCCTAATTCATCTATTGTTATATTACTAATAAACAAACGACTGAAGGTTTGTGATGAATATTTGTGTCTGAGTCTTTGATCAATAAACATAGCTGCTGTAGAGTCTGCTGTGAAAGTACGAAATATCATCACTAGAGATTCTGATGGTTTCTGGAAAAGCCAATAAATCTCTTTAACATCAATATCACAGTCTAACGTCACATTTTCCCCTAAAATCACTTGTTTATTAATTAAACTCTCTGTAGGTTGACAGCACATCAGCAGATCTGAAAGAAAAAACACACAAACATACTTTCCATTATATCTGATACACTGTTAATTACATTAAACCTCATAAAATATCACGACAAAACCTTAAGGTAATGACAGTAAGATTAACTTACAGAATAATAAAAGCAGTGTGGTCCTCATTCTGTGATTGTTCAACTTTAATGCCGTGAGATGGTTCGGTTGACTTCCCTTAGAAGACATTAATACAGGAAGTCAACTATTAATAAGTAATACACAGTGTGACCAAAACCACAGGTTATCTGTGAGAAATCAACTTTTTTAAAGTTGTTACATTGCTAAAAAAAAACTTTATTTTGTGTATTTGATATAATACAACACTGTAAAAAAAATCCGTAAAAATTGCAGCTGAGTTGCCGGTAATTTACCGTAGATTTAAATTTATGTTATTTACTGGCATAATTTTGTTCAATGTTAAATGAACATTTAACATTTACAAGTCTTTGTCTTTACAGAGTAAAACTAAAAAACAGCATCAAGCAAAACATTCTGGGAAACAAAATCTGAAGCAAAAAACAGAAAAAGGTTGATGATGATTTCTGGTTCCCAGAATGCTTTGCATGAGGCTTTTTTGTATAGTTTTATTCTGTAAAGATAAAGACTTGTTAATATTTAAAATTATTTAACTTTGAGCAAACTTTTGCCAGTAAATAAAATAAATGTAAATCTACGGTAAATTACCGGCAACCCAGCTGCAATAACATTGAAATTTTTACGGACTTTTTTTACAGTGAATGTTTTTGTGGTTTATGGTTCAAAAACACATTATTTTCCACATTTCACACATTATTGTTGCTCCTTTATGCCCTGCCTCCCTAAAAACATTCCAAGCATTGATTTTATACAAAGCTCATCATTCTGAAAAGTGCGGTGTCCTCCAATTGGCCAGCTTACCAGTACGTTGTTATTGGACTGAATACCTCTGTTTGTTGTAGTCCAAAAAAATAGATTTAAGAAACGATAACTCATGTCATCATTTACTTTGGGATTTGTACCTTTGCATATTGTACTGAAAATAGGTGCTCTTTAAAAAAATGTCTGTATAGTATAAACAATTAAATTTAACCTGTAAAAAACTATCAGATGTTGTCTGTATACTTTTTATTCAAAATAAGGGAAGGAAACAAGATCACATTGTATTTACAAAAGCGTTTAACTTATGACTACTCAAGTTAAGAGGTAATTCATTTTTTTAAAAGCAGTTTATTTAATCCAGAGAATAAGAAGTATCTTTAAGTATACGATTACACATACTGTAAAACATTTTTTTGATTTAATTCTACTTAAAAATATTAGTTGACTCAAAAACATTGTGTAAAAATTGTTGTGTTAACTAATATTTTTAAGTTGAATTAACTAAAAATGTTTTGAGGTAACCAGGAAACTTAATCTTTTAAATTGAAAGTTTTTACAGTGTAAACCAATACGGTTAAAACATCAGAGATACAGATAGAGACACTTAATCAAATACGAAAGTTGTGCAAAAAAAAATTCTTAAAGTAAACAGAGGTCCAGCCAATCATGACAGAGCAGGGAACAGGAAGGAGGCAAAGAGCAAATGACAGTACAATTACAAAATAAAAGTTTACAGGCCATATATACATATTTTGGTTTTACATGATATTAAATAGGAAACTATAACATAATGTCTTATAAAAAATTTTAATCCTTTGGGTTTTCTTAAAAGGCCTTTTTATTCCTTTAGCCAACAAATTCATGTTTAAGTGATATAATTGTGCACAAAAATTAAAATCAAATGATAGAAATCTATAAACAGTTTGAAATGTTTTATGGCTGTATTATGTGTTTTATTATCTGTTTCTGTTTGGTACTGGATGTTTCTCCTTTGACACACACAGACGAAACTCCACTTCTGTATTCTGACAGAGCAAAAAAAATATAAATAAGCTCCTACTTTTTTTTTATATTTTCTGCATGTTAAAATTGCTGTTAGTTTTTAGAGATATTATTTAGTTATAATTTATCTCTATCAAACTATTGTAAATAACTGAAATCTAATATATATTTACAACACAGCTGTCAAAAGAAAGCATGATTATGAAATCATGGATATAAACAGAAATACGAAATGTGTCTCACCAGATCGCCATTGAGAATCTGTTCTTGTCCACCATTCTGATATTAAGGATTTTTGGTGAATATTTTATGGCTGATCTTTAATAGACCTAAAATAGCACAACAATCTCTGATTAAACACTGTAAAAAAAAGTCCCAATATGTACCATTTAGGTAAAGATATGTACTTTTGAGGTACTAATATGAACTCTTCAGGTAACAAAAGTGTACTTTTTGAAAGGTTATGCCCCAATGACAGCTTTTGTACCTTTATTTCTAACAGTGTACTATTAATGCTATTGTGTTTATTGTGACTGTGTTATGTTTGGCTTTGATCACACAACTCACCAGTTATTGCAACATAAAGCACAGTGTTCAGTATGATGTATGCAGCGATCACAATCTGATGTGTTGTCTGCTGTTGGGGCTCAGTGCATTGTTTTGTTAGATTTTGGAAAGATTCTCGGTTTTGGAAAAACAAATATAGCTATATATAATACAATAAACTACTGTATAACTGAAAGGAAAACACTCAAGAAAGGTTTACTGTGATGATATTTGAAAGACCTGTGGTGTAAGTCTGACTCCATCACTGACTTTAAGAGCCATGCCTAGTCTTATACAGTATTCCTGATTTATCAATAGTTCAATCATTGATCAATAAGCTGTTTTTGCCTTGTTCTTTTTGAATTTGTGGTCATATTTAGGATTTTTATTTTCTCTCATTGTGCACATTATCTTCAAGGATCTGGAAGGTTCAGTAAAAACCAATTAAAACAAACTGTTGATGAGTTAAACTCTCTGTAGATTGAGACCACAAAATAATTAAGATCCATGACAAGATCACATAAACAAACATTTACACTGAATAAGGGAAACTTACAGAGGAGTGAAAGCTGTGCGCTGCCTGCTTACTGACTCGTTGAAGTTAAGTCAAGGTTGAATTTGCATTAACCACATAATCAGTTATCCTGAACTGAACTGCTGTTTATTTACTAACTATTTACAGTATTTTAGCTTAAAGTTAAATAAAATATGCATCAATGTTTGCAAGCCTACCAGTTTTAATCAGTTTGAGTCAGTGAGTCATGACGTTATATATGCCTTGAGATTTTATTAAAGATTATCAATTGCATTTTATTTTTCAATTGTTGAAGGAAAGATGCATTGCAAATGAAACAAAAGAGTTTTAATTTTGACTGAAAAAACCTTCAATAGTTATATACAGTAAAAAAGTTAAATAAAAATTAAAGTAAATGTTATTCAGTTGCTTTCCACAAGCAGGTTTGGTTTAGCAAAGAATAAATTTAGTCCATTTGAGACAAAAACGCAATCAAAATGTTTACAATAAGTTCAAATACGGTTTTTTTTTTTTTGTAGAAAATAGTACTAAGTAATTACTGTTGTGAACGGATGGTTTTTTTGTGATATTTTTGCCAATAAATAAAACGCAAAAACGTAATTTCAAGAGACTTCTCTTTAAAAAATCCCTGAGCGAACAAGAGGGACTTTAAATTTGTCTCTTTTTCTTCTTCTGTTGTTTTATGGCGGTTGGAAAACCAACGTATGGTGCACTACCACCACCTACTGAACTGGAGTGTGGAGCACAGCCCTATTTCTTTAACAAATTTTATAATGGCTTTATACTTCCTCCATTGCTTTGTACATTTTAAGTTTCTATGCCCAATAATTTCCCAAATAAGATTTATTCTTTCATTTTTATAGACATGTAATTTCTACATTTACCCATTGCATGTTTTCCTATATTATAACGGGAATTATTTAGTCCACTTCATTAGCACATGCATTTGTCTCTCTTTTGTTTTCCATTTAAGAAAAAAAAATCCATTCATAATAGTGATAGGGGATTTCAAAGCTGCGTTCTGAAGCCTCGAAACATTTACGAATCGTTTGTTTCGAATCATGAGTTCGGAGCGTGTTGCAAACTGGCCAATTTACGTGATTTTAGCTAACGAGGCTTCATCACAACGTGAAACTCCGATGGTTCACCACCAGGGGGAGTTAATCACAATTGACCAGTGTCTAATATGTAAAGGTGAACTCGTGTCACTTTTATTATGAGTTCATAAAACATTCATCATTCGGACTGCTAACACTACAGTTTGCCTACATTTGTTTAATGACGAACATGTGCATAATTAAAATGGGGAGTTTTAATGATATGTTTGTCCACAATAAAACTAAAACTAAAAACACATAATACACTTTTACTTAATGTATTAATCAAGTTAAATAATTTATGTATCTTAAAACATTTTTTAATCTTGCAATTATTTTTTAAAGGTGTAAAATGTTAGGACTGAGATCGTGTTGGTTTTCTGACGTTTTCGCCAGGAGGTGGCGCCATATTTATGTGTTTCGAGCGCTTCGAAAGAGTGAATCATTTGTCGAAGCAATCGGTTCCATTGATTCGAAGCTTTGAAAAGGCTTTGAAATGTATAATAATTCATACGTTTTATTACAATAATTACATTATTTAGTTTCTATTAGAAGCAAGAATTTCACTTATGTACCACATTTGATAGTTCTCTGACACAAATGGTATGTACATAGGAATAGATTTTTTGATAATTTTATAAACACTTACCAGAGATGTAAAGTTTGGTTCCATTGCCGAGCTTTAGAGCTTGTGAGTATAGTTTTGCACAGTAATATATCCCTAATTCATTTATTGTTATATTACTAATAAACAAACGACTGTAAGTTTGTAATGAATATTTGTTTTTGAGTCTTTGATCAGTAAACAAAGCTGAGGTAGAGTCTGATGTAAAAGTACGAAATATCATCACTAGAGAGTCTGATGGTTTCATGTAAAGCCAATGAATGTCTTTAAAATCAATATCACAGAATAACGTCACATTTCCTCCTAACATCACTTGTTTATTAGTTAAACTGTCTCTGTAGGTTGACAGCACAGCTGCAGATCTATGAAGAGAACCACACAAACATCATCCACATTTTATCTAATACACTGTGGTTAACCTTACTATTATAACCAGTCCTGGCCTCAAGATAATGACAGAATGACTTACAGAAGTATAAAAGCGGTGTATCCTCATTCTGTAATTGTTAAACTTTAGTGAGATGCAGTGACATAGTGGAAATTATAAAAAAGACTTCTTCAGTATTACAGGAAGTCAACTATTATTAGCTTATAGGGTGTTGAACAAAACCACAGAACATCTGAAAACATGTATTAAGAACCCACTTTCAGGCTTTAATACAATTCAGTTGCGACAATATTGACTCACATGTAATGTCATTGTTTATATTGTTTTTGTGAAACTGATACATGATAAGAAGGTTAACTATGACCCTATCAGGAAGTTTTTTTTTAAATAAAAACATTGAAGGAAACCAGATCATATTGTCCTAATGTCAGTGTCATTGTATTTATTACTGACGTTGACTGAAGTTGAGCATTGTAAGGGAAAAACCATCCGTTTGGCCCGACTATTTTACTGACCTTTCCTGTTTTGTTTCGATGGGTGGTTTTAGCTCTGACACTTCACACTGGTGTCCCTCAGGGATCAGTTTTAGGCCCTCTTCTTTTAATACTTATTCATCTCCATTTGGGCATCTTCTGCGATCGCTTGGCCTTAAAGAGCACCTATTTTAAGATTTAAATTTTTAAACATCCTTTGGTGTGTAAGTGTGTATTAGTACATGTTAACGATATTCAAAAAGTACATACCCCAAAGAAAATGATGACTTAAGTTATCGTCTCCAATGTTCTAGGACTACAATGAACACTTGGATTGTAGTAGGCTTGTTGCAATAGTCGGTGAAACGGTGATTACCGGTGCTTCAGCCTCTCACCGGTTAGATCACTTACCCACCCCGACACCGTCTTTCACCGTCGTTTTGATATTTTCTTGTAATTAAATCATTTAGTTTCGTTAGAGAGAGCAAACACTTACAACTGTATGTGTCTGCTGTCTGAATCCAGAGCAGCGGCTGCGGGTGTCAGATTTCATTAATTCCTCAGACTGCGGCAAGCAGACGATGGCAGAAGCCGCGTGCTTACTCGTTTTTGTTATAAGATGCATATATGATGTTTAATGTAGGCGAGATCGTTTTGTTGTTGTGTTTTTCATTAATAATAATAATAAACCCATCATTCAAGCAGCACTTTATGGAGGAATAGCCGGTTGCTCTGCTTGGGACTGGCGGGTTTCTGTCAGAAGTATCTGTGCACATTGACTCAAGCACCTAAACCGGCTGTTGCACTCGTATTTACACGCAAATTCATACGCGATTTAACGCAGCGTACGCAAGGGCTGGATTTAAACAAAAGTTGCATCTAATTCAAAAGTGAAAGTAAAATGCACACTTCTGTCCATTTATCCACTTCTGTCCACTTCTGAAACCGGTAACACCGGGTTTGTCACGCGCTGATTAACCGGTTGGAAAATTCTGTCACCGCAACAACCCTAGATTGTAGGCAACAGTTTACTTCCTGGGATTGGTGACGTAGACAAGACGACATTATCATAGTTCTAATGAACGCTCTGAAATCACCCACAATCCTATGCGCGAAGCGCTGAAAGCACACCTTTTTACTGACGCAATGACGTGCACTTGCTAGCCTGTTCCATTTACGTGTTCTCCGAATGCTAAAGAGGAGCCTCGCCTAGCTTCTGAAAGAAGTGACTTGGAAGGACCAGTCCTGCTGTTTCGAGTGCGTTTGTAAACTCTTGTTGGGCGTTTAAGCGATTAAATATGTTGAGTAGATGCTGTTTCTTATTAGATGCGAGGGCAAAATAGCACTTCATGGCCTTCCACAGAGGACATCAGGAAACAGTGGTTAGAATTTATGTTTAATACAGTTCCGGCACAATCCTGTCAGAAGTTGTTTATAGGTTCACAGCATTTTTACAATGACTGTTTCATGAACTGTAACGAATTTGAAGCTGGATTTGTGCAACCTCCTGAAAGTTAGATCACCGTGCACTTCTGGATCACAGGCTGTAAGTATCCATTTTTTGGTTTATCTTTTACGTTACCGGAGCTTAACGTTATGTGCGTGTAGAGCTAAGCTTGCAAGCAAATTTTTTTGTGTTGTAAGATTGTATTTCATAAACCACGTACCATATTTACTCACATTTACTCTGTAAAGTTTGTTCTCATGATCCAAGTCAAGAAACTCTGAAACTCTAAGTACAGATTATTTGTTTTTATGTATTTTACTGTTGTATTTACTTTCTTAGATTTTGAATCAAAGTAAACACATCATGTGTGTTGCTAATGTTGGAGCATGTAATATGTAATACATGAACCTTTTAATGAATAGTCAAACGATTTATAGTCAGTGTACCCTATTGTTATAATATGTCTTTTTAATTAATTACATGTTTGTTTTATTTGTCTATTTCCTCGAATCACAGCAGGACACATCCTTCTACATTGTAGGCAGCAGTAGATGTGATGTATAATGCCAAACATGCAACATTACTGGGCACACAGTACAAGGAGTCAGACTGGCATATGCATATATAGTGATACTACTTCCAGTCTTAAATGTATTTTGGATTAAAATATGGATGAATAATAACTTTCTTTGCTTGAATGGTGGGGAAAACTAAGGTTATGCTCATAGGTTCCCATCATCGAATTCACAAAGCGGCTCCACATTGTTTATTGATGCCTCTGTAAGTAAAATGAGACTCAAAGTAAAATGAGGAATTCTGATGTACTTTTTGAAACCAGCCTCACTTTTTATCCTTTTGTCCAGTGTACTGTGAAGGCATCCTTTTCCATCTCAGAAATATAGCTAGATTATGCCCAATGCTAAACTTATATGTCGCTAAAAGGCAATTTCTGTTATCTGATTCTATTTTTTAATTTAAGTACTTTAAATAGTGTCAGGATATTCCCAGGGAACACATACTAATAAAACGTATAGATGCACTCTTACGTCGCCATTGATTAAAGCATCTGCCAAATGCATAGATATTATGTTAAATGTAACTTAGACCTGGTGAAGGTACTGAATGTATTAACTATAGCTTTATTATAAATTAATAACTAATATACATACACTCTTAGAAATGAAATGTTGTATTTAATTAAGTAAGTTATGTCAACCGGTCCCACAAAACTTAGTTGCTTAAATGTTAAAGGTTATATACAATTCATTGTAACATAATGTTTTACGTAAATCGCTTATAACTGTGTTAATTAAATGGTACATCATACACTTATTTTGAATAAATGTAAATTATTGTCTTGAATTTAATGACGATAGCTTGAACTAACATGACCTGATTAAGTTCAATTTATTAAACTGAAATAAGGTCAAATAAAAACTACTTAAGTCACTTTAATTAACTTTATTCAACATTGAATAGACATCATGACTGACTAAATGTTTTGCCAAAGCAAAATTTACATACAAATACAAAAGGTACAAATAAAATTTAAGACACTAACATAAACCCACTTATAAAATTCAATTAGACCAATATAAATAAAAATTCAAAAGTATAAAACTTGTATGTGAAGCTTTTACCATCTGACAATGTTCAATGTATGTATAATGTTTATGTAACAAAAACCCCCACCTTGAATTATTTAAGATTTCTACATTAAAAAACAAACCAGTGCATGGCGTACAATTTAATATATATTGATCCAATTAGAAATCACCAAACAAATGCCAATTACTGCAACAAACATAATGTCTTTAGATTACTGGATGTTTTGTCTAGCAGCAGTCCAAAATACAAAAGAACTGAGCCTCCCCAAGCAAGTCGATGACCAACTACAGTCTTGTCTGCTTTAGGTGATCTTATCACATGTAATGGCAATTATTACAAACAGTCATTGATCGCAGCTTTATTTTGTATAGCAGCAGTCCAAAAATAAAGTAATGGTCAACAAAAGTCTTTTCCAGTCTTATCTGGTACAGGTGAGTTTACTCATGCAGTTTGTTTTTGAGGACCTAGTGGAGAGCTTGTTCCCATCCAATTCCATTAACACTTTCTGAAAAAATTCGAAAGTGTATCCTTGGGATAACTCAAGTTTAAACAGTACATCAAGCCAAACAGGACTGCACATCCAGTTGCAATCTCTCTTAGATCTTGCAGTACTGTGCATTCTTCAATGCCAACGCCAACATCCTCAGGTGGATCTGTAGCATCTGCTCCATCATGTCGAACAATGTAGACACCCAAAGCCACTCTCTCCATTTCTGTCATTCCATCAATAATATCCTCGATAGCCTATGACAAAGAAAAAGACCCATTATTAATTACGCATCATTACTAGTAACAAACCCAAAATATGTTAAGTCTACAATTAGAGAACACAATACTCATTCCCAAGAAGTATGTTTGCTTATTATTTTGCCTGTCTGTTTGAATAAGGCAGATTGTTTATTTGACTTAACTTTACAAAATGTTATAATGTAAAAATTGTTTGCCATTATGTATTTTGATGATTTACCGGAATAATAATTAATAATAATAATAATAATAATTAATAGTTTTAAGTGCTTTCCAAGTGTTGAATGAGCATGGGCATTCATAGTATGTGCATGGATATCTGGAGTGTCCCTGGCCATAATGGCCATGGTTCATTTATAGTGTTTTAGTAATTGGTACCTTGTAGATTCACTTTCAGAACACTGTTTACACCTCCACATTCAGAGCCTAAAAAAAAGCATAAAAGTGTTAATGATACAGAGTCCCTTCCAAATCTACAACAATTATATTTTGAGCCACTGGCTCATCTCATGGCTGGTTCACAGTGCATGGGTGCCTTAATGCCTGGTTCAGATTACATGATTTTGCTCGATCTGTTAGATGTAGGGTCTTGCAGAGACCGGTGTCAGGACGCAAGATTCGATCGTTTCATCTCGTATACTCTAGTGTGTCATAGAAGGCGACAACCTACGTCGCATCTGTGATGCTTCAGATGCAGGCAAAAGACTAGGTTTAATTTTTTTCTGTCCTCCACAACGGGTTCTGTCAAGATTGAGTGAGTGACAGTTTGTGTGCAAGTGAACAAGTGTGTGTACGAGTGAGTTAGCAACAGCAAATGTGCACGAGTGAGCAAGTGCGTGCGCGCGCACGAGCGAGCGACAGTAAGTCTGCGAAGAGAGTGTGTGTGTGTGTGTGTGACAGTGAGTGCACGCAACTGTGTGTGTGTGCGCGCGCGCGCAACGTAAGTGAGTGTGTGTGAGTTGAGAGTGTGTGCACGCGCTAAGTGTGTGTGTGTGTGTGTGTGTACACACGGTTCTTTTGTATGACTTTGCAACATGCACAAAGGAAAGCACATGTCTCAATGAACATCTCACGTCTTATATATTTTTATTCTGCTATTTATTCCATTCAATTTATGACGCATTAATCACGGATGGCAGTGAAGTTATTTATAGTTTTTTCGCTAACACGTATTTAACAAGCTAACGTTACTCACATTACAACACGGCTCAGCCCAGTGTATCAGCCATTGCGTTGCGATAGTTTTTTTAAATGAGATCTTGGTAACTTTAACTTAACAAAACTGTCTAGAAATCATTTGGATGGTTAAACAACCTGTTCTATCGATCGTGTTTTTTTATAACTCCGTTATACCCCATCACTGACGGCTACGCGCAAAAAAAACCATTATCTCTTGTAACAAGTGTACAATCGTAAAATATATTACTAAAAAAAAGTTATACTTACCAAATCGTTTATGGATGACAACAGATTCAAAGTTGTACGTTGACAGTTGGAAAATACCATCCATGTCTCGTCTTCTCTGCATGTGCAATTTCTACGGAAAGCGATTTAGGACAATCTTCAACCGTTTGTAGGTTTAAAGTGATCTGGTTACATTGGTTTTAATCTGTTACATTTTTTAGACTTAAAATTTTATACTTTTAATTTAATGCAATGAAACTTGCTTATTTTTACTGTATAAACATAATACTTTTAGTAATTTTAACATAAAACCAGTATTTAAATTTAACTACACGCATGCCTCATTTCTAAGAGTGTATATGACTTTAACAAGGAAACCAGGAAGAATCTGAAGGACAAAGATAAGGCAAAACTGCATAGTTTCAGTTCTCTTCAGACTCCAACAAACAACTGATAATAACTAAAGCCTTAACAGACAAAGATTAAAATGTTGATTATCTGTAGTTTCTGTTTTTCAACATTCATACCTGACAGGGGTCACTTCATTTAGTTTTCTGAGAAATAACACTAGTCCATGTGACAATACTTGACTAAAAACAAAATCAATTCATTGAAATGGCTCAGAAAAGCCTTTTGTCTGTTGTATATTCAGCATATTCATGAAGGTTTGCTGGCATCAGGTTGGTCTACCTATTTACAGCATGAACAGAATTTACATAGGCCTAGTACCTCTACAGTCATAGGTATAAGTGATTAATAAGCTAAGTTTGGGGTATTAAAGGGGTGAGAAATGGAAAATAACATATTATTTTACTGTAAGTATTTTATAACTATACATGTACCTATTGTTATATTGTAATAATCTGACCCAAGCTTCACATGGTTGATAAGTGTGTGATGCCATGCGCTTTTTCTGTGTTCTTCGTCATACACGCTTGTTGAAGATGCATAGAGCGACTGCCTTCGGGACTTAAAGTCAAGACAGACACAAAACGCTGTAAAACTATAACTGTAGAATTCTGAGGCGTTAATGATATCAATTAAAACAATATATATACATAGACTGACATTGCAAAGTGACCTGAGAGATTTTATTTTGGAATGGATTTGAACAAATAATGGACATAGGCTACTCCTCGCTTGTAAGTCACGGTCTACTAGCCTACTGCTGTAAATACATAAATGTAAAACTGCTAAATATTGCATGAAGTGCTGTAATAAGAACATACTGTTACTAATACAGTTAATAAGAAAGTTTATCATTTACAGTCACATTTAAGCGTTTCTAGACTGTTTGAGCGACAAAGACGCTAAGTGAACTGTTATCGGAGCGCATACGTGAACAAACTCAAAAACCCACACACTGAAATGCGCGTTTCAAAAATCACGCAAACACATAATTTCTTTGGGCTTGATAGGAGATATACGCACACACTATCTTGTAATACCACAGTCTCTGCAAGTATTCTCATAAAAACAGTTGTTTATTATAAGCGAGCAGTTGATCATACAGTATGTGTCCGTGTATAGATCAGCGCTTCTCCACCGGTGTTAAAGGGACAGTTCCTTTTATAAGAAATGCTTATGTTTGAGTCATTATGTTAATCAAACTACAGAAGACAAAGGGAAAATCACCTTTATAGCTTTAAAAAGATCAATTATATTTAATTTATAGAATGAAAACAGTGTTATGTTAATTTGATACTGCTTCTTTACCTAATCAATACTGTTAGATCTTACTTTATTTGTAACTTTGTTCTTTTCTATTTTATATGCTTGTAATTTCTTGATTTGTTCTTATTTTATTTTCCAACATCACTTTTTTGCTGATGTGAAAATTATTCAACCCATGACTCAAAAACCATAATGTAATTGATTTAACCAGTACTATATTGTAAAATGAAGTAATTTTAAATAACATGTAGGCCTTCAGGTCCACCCTATTCCAAGGCCAACTCAGTTAAAATCTATGACCTTGTGACTGATGGTCAGATTATGGCAAAATAAAATGATTGCGGATGTAAAATAGTAAGGGAATGCTACTACAGCCCTTCAAATTTATCAACCCATTTAATTAAACATGGTTTCGATTACTAGTCAAATGTTTCTGCGCACGTGTGGGGGTGTCGGGGGATGTTGGGTTCCTTTCTTTTTTTTAGTCCTTGGCCAATCACATGCCTGAAGAATAAAAAAGTTAAGTTACAGCATGTCCCCTAATGAGGCCATAATATTTATTCTGGAGGAGTCCCCCCACCTTCCTGCTCCATCAGAGGCCACATCGCCCCTCGAGCACCCTTCTCACCTCTTTCACCCCTGACCCGTTTTCATGCCTGATATTACCCACATGCGTGCAAGGGCCCTTCCATTGCTGCTTTCAGCTTTAATATTATTATTATTATTTTTATTCTAAACATTGTTTTAAGTAATTTCTGTTATCAGGTTCTTTTTTTATTGAAGTACTTCAAATCCCAGGGACATGCTGTCAGGATATTCCCAGGTAACACATACTTAAAAAACGTATAGACGCACTCTTAAGTCGCCATTGATTAAAGCATCTGTCCAATGATGTTATTTTAAATGTAACTTCGAACTGGTGAAGGTACTGAATGTATTAACTATAGCTTTATTATAAACTAATAACTATATGACTTTAACAAGGAAACCAGGAAAAAAATCACAAAATCTGAAGGACAAAGATAAAGCAAAACTGCATAGTTTCAGTTTTCTTTAGACGCCAACAAACAACTGATAATAAATAAAGCCTTAACAGACAAAGATTAAAATGTTGATTATCTGTAGTTTCTGTTTTTCAACATTCATACCTGACAGGGGTCACTTCATTTAGTTTTCTGAGAAGTAACACTAGTCCATGTGACACACATGATTCGATAAGCAAGGTAATGAGCCTCCACATAGAGCATTGGACTGCCAGAACCCGGCATTCATGACTAGATATAAATACAAAACAAGACTCTTTGGCAGGATCCTGACAGACGATACCCAAATTTACATCCATTCTAAAGCTGGAGAAGAGATTGATGCTTTTTATTTTTCTAGCTGTATTTCTGAGATTAAAATATGGATAAATAATAACTTTCTTTGCTTAAATGGCGAGAAAACTGAGGTTGTGCTCATTAGTTCCTGTCATTGAATTCGCAAAGTGTCTCCACTGACTTTGTTTATTGATGGCTCTGTTCAAAGTAAAATGAGGAACCCTGGTGTACTTTTTGACACCAGCTTCACTTTTTAATTCATTTGTGGTCTCATGCCTGGACTACTGAAATGCAGTTTTAGCTGGAGTTTTTAAAATATGTTCAGAATTCTGCTGCCCGGATCCTGACGGGAACTAAATTCGATCATATTACTCCAGTTTTGAAATCTTTACACTTGCTCTCGGTCAGGTTCCATGTTGATTTTAAGGTCATGATGTTAAGGCATTGCATGGCCTAGCTCGGCATTACGTATCTGGTCTATTAACTACTTATTCTCCAAATCGCAGCCTGCGCTCCTCACAGTTTAATCTGTTAACTGTTCCACAAACACACCTAAAATCTAGGGTGACAGGGTTTGTCTGTTCATGCTCATACACTTTGGAACTCTCTCTCTCTTAAACTCAGGGAAGCACAGACTCTCAGAATTGTTAAACATTTTTTTAACTTGCATGTGATCGTTTTATAGTTATTTTTATTAATGTTATTGCTTTTGTTTTATTAATTTTTACTTGTATTTTCCGGTGTATTGTGATTCAATGTACAGTGCTTTTGAGAAGCTGCTTTTAACAATATCAACATATATTTACACACTTAAATTCCTATCCCCACTGTTCACTGTTTTTCTTAAGGCCATTGGGTGGCGGTGCACATGCGTGCGAGGGCCCTTCCATCGCTGCTTGCAGCTTTAATGTTATTACAGTTTTTTCCAATTGCTAAATTCCAAAAGCCCAAACACATCAACGTTTTTCCTATTTAAGACGAGTAGTTATACGAGCCAATTTGGTCGTACAAAATAAAGCGTAGCGCTTTTCTAAGCGGATTTAAAAGAGGAACTATATTGTATGGCGTAATAGCACTTTTGGGAGTTCTTCAACTCGCCTGAAAAATCCGCTCCCCTTCTCCTTCTCATAATGGGAGAGGGAGGGTGTTACAGCGCCGAGTTGAAGTACTCCCAAAAGTGCTATTACGCCATAAAATATAGTTACTCTTTTAAATCCGCTTAGAAAAGCGCTACGTTTTATTTTGTACCACCAAACTTGGTCGTGTAACTACTCGTCTTAAATAGGAAAAACGTTGATGTGTTTGGTCACTTCTAACTTTATCTCTGAGTGGTACCATTAAATGAATGGGGCTAAGCTAAATGCTATCGAAGTGTCGCAGCGCGCTCCAGCGCATACGTGCACGCACACAGATGATAGAGGGATGTATCAACTCTTCTTAGTTAAGGTAATAACATATTTTAATATTGAAAATGAGTAGACTATTCCTTTAAAAAGAACAGGCAACACATGTCTTGAATGCTTTGTCCAAACTTTATTTTACTCTGTGCAATCCATTTAAACATGTGCAACAGTTTCTTTAAAACATTGCTTGTTTTTTTATACAGTAAAAGGAAACTGAGACTGTCATTTACCATAATATTTTACCTCATTTCTTGAATTTTCATGTTCAACAATCACTGTAAAACTTAAACTGAAAACTAGTGTTGAGTGGTTCTGGGCAGTAAATATTTCATATTACAAATATTCAAAAAAACATTCACGAAAATGTTCAATATCCATCAACTTTTGAAAAAATATTATTAAAACTGAGAAATTAGTTAAAATAGGCCTATTACATTTTACATGTTTGAACATTTTACTATTTTTCTGAATTGCTAAAACAAATTTTTTTGAAACCATCATTTATTTTCTCAAAACCTTAAACACAAATCAAAATTTTCAAACAAAATTCAGGTCAATGAATAAACAACCCGCACCGACTGGCGTTTTTAACTTACCAGCCCGCTACTCACACCGCAAAAAATGTAAAATAAATATTGTACACGACCCACTCCCTGGCCCGCATTTTGTTAAAGTAGTAATTGTTTAAAATAGTTACAGTTTTTCTGACTTGCTAAAAATTTTTTTTTAAACCATCACTCATTTTCTCAAAACCTTAAACACAAATCAAAATTTTCAAACAAAATTTAGGTCAATGAATAAACAACCCGCACCCGACACACTTTTTAACTAACCTGCCCACAACTCGGACCCCAAAAAAATTTAAAATACATATTGTACCCGACCCGCTCCCTGGCACGCATTTTTTAAAGTAGTAATTGTTAAGTTAAAGTTTTTCTGAATTGCTAAAACACTAAACCCCAATCTCTGAACCAAATTCATTGTGGCCTTTAAAAGCAAATCAGTTTTTTCCCTTTACTGTTGACTACAGGAGGTACGGTATGATAGAACAGAAAAAGTTTTACAGTATTGATCTTGATCATTATTGAGAAGCTTTCCTCTTCCCCCAGTGGGTCCCAAATACATATGCATTACTGTATGACCTTATTTACATGTCATGTGAGAATAGAAACAATCCATGTAAAATGCAACACTTACCAGTTGGTTTGATGAAAGATGCATATAATGGAGGCAACCGTTGACCGCCTCAAATTGGGCTGCACTCTTTCACTAGCCTCGCTTAAAGCCCTTTTCACACAGATATTCCATAAGATACACGGGACAGGCATCCTGGAATTTTACGGGACCGCTTGATATTTTATTCATTCACACTGCCAAGTTTACACGGCATCTGATGGTCCCGGAAAGACACGTGACATGTTGAAAGTCCCGCCCTCTCTTCTACGCAGCGTCTGAAGTTTGCATATTATTTATTATTTCTCTCTCCAGAAACAACTCGCGTGCATTTTTGTTTATGATAAGACTACAAAGGAGCGCGTGAATGCACAGTTCTATTCTGGTGAATGATCTCAGCTTCAGAGTGGATATTTGACAAGCTCCCTGATTTCTGCTTTGATACAGTTTTCAGACATTTCTCATTGTGATTGTTTATATGCATTTAAAACCCGCATTTTGAGGAGCTGAACAATATATCTCATTGGGATGACATGCGGGTATTTTCATTTATTATAGCTCAAATGAGCACGTGACGCGATATTCTTTTATGCTGCTGAATGATCTCCGTTTCAACGCAGTAAGTAACGAGCTAACTTACCTGATATCCGCTTCAGTCTAGTATGCTGACATTTCTCGTAGTGAATGTTGTAAATCCCTGATTTCAAAGAGTTGAACCAACTTCATGTTGCCATGACACGCGCGTCCTCACTACGGCACGTGCGTCATTGTTTATGCGTCTCATATATCATTTCCTGATAACTGCTTCAATCTAGTTTGCAACATTTCTCGTGGTGAATGTTTATATACATGTTATCTCTCGTTGTAAGGAGCTGAACCATAACTTGTGTTGTGATGATGACGCGCGCGTCCTCACTTCGACACGCCCTTTATGGCATTCTTGTTCACACAGAGGGTTACCCGCGTATCTTACTAGGTCCTCTTTCCGGCAACGATCCCAGAAGATTAACGGAACGAGTTTTTGTTCACACAGACGCTTGTCTGGCAATTTTACGGGTATTTTCTGGGACCAGAGGTCTGTGTGAATGAGGTTTTAGTGAAATCAGTGAAGAACTATGTTCTTGCAGCCCTTGGAATGCCACCACCACACATTCTTACACCTCTACATTGCCCTCTACTTGGGTCTGCTCTTCTCCCTGGCCCTCCTCCTCTCACACACTCCTCACATGTGCAAGCACTAATTGCTTACAGTTTTTTACGATTGGTTACACAAAAAATCTTTTCATGTCACACGATTTTCAAAACCTCTCACTCAAAGTGTAAAACTACATGCCAAATCTTCAAAACCATAAGCTATTTCTCAGCGTTTGACTCAGTTTTCAATTGCATAAAACACTTTTTTCAAAACACTACACACAATTCTCTACCTAAAACACAAAGATCTATGAGGAAGTCACTTGCTTTCCTTTTCCAAACACAACCAATCAAAATGCTACACTTACTCACCAGGTCACACAGACACACTCCTCACATGTGCAAACACTAAATGCTTTACTGATCACTAACCAATCACTGCTTTACTTTACAGTAGAATAGATATGCCTATAAATAGGTCAAAGGTCACTGTTTTGTCAATCTGCACCCCCCCTGCCAATTCCTGGAACAGGACCCCACACACAATTTACTGTATTCTACTGTAAAGAATATACTTTTGGTTTACATGTTTATAGTTTTGTTGTATGCTAATGTATACAACAGTTATATTTGGACTAATAAATATTTTCTGTTTCTACATTGCATTGGCGTCTCCGGTGTACTTTTTACCCCTCTCGGCAGATTACTTTCATTGTAGAACATTGTATTGAAATGTAGATATAACCCATGAAAGACCAAAGAGCTTTAGATTTAGAACAGCAGTGTTTAGATGGTATATCCAAAATGTATTATTATGAAAGAAGTATTTGCCATTTGATGCAAATGCTTCATTCTGACATGTGTTTATGACATTTTGAATGCAGTGTTGCATTTTGATGGCGATGTGAGCTACTTTGCATTTTGTGTGTGCAGTTTTGAGAATTGTGTGTAGAGTTTTGAAAAAAGGAGACTTAGTTTTGAAAATGTGTGGAAGCAATTGGTAAAAACTGTAAATACTACGAAAACAATCCATAATTTTATTGGGAAGTATAGCTTGTCTGTTAAGAAAATGTAAGCATTGTGGAAATGTGTTTAGTGACTGCATATTGTGTGAAAACGACATGAAATGTGTGAATTGTATGGCCACAAAAGATGGATGCTTTGCTAATTGTGTTTAGAGTTTCGTAAATGTGACAACTGGTTGGAAAAACGCTTGTTAGGGACTGAAAAAACTGTAAGAGCACTTGCATTATTATACTACATGTATCAACATACAGTGCGCGATTCGATTCTTTACCGAGAACCGTTACACCCCTGCCTCTCAGAGTTTTTCCAGTCCACACCATTGGTAAAAAAAATACCATTAGACAAAAGTGTTTACAATTTTGAGGTGTGTTTGCTTGATGACAACTGTGTTGTAGTTGTGTTTAACTTTTGCCTGCCTGTGTTTGGCATTTATAAAACAAGTGCATTGCAGGGTAAAATATGAGTTTTAGTGAGAAGTTTGTGTTTAGAGTATTGCAAAAAGAGTGCATGATTTGACAAATGTGTTTAGGCCACTATGAATTTGATTCAGAGTTTGGGTTTAGTGTTTTAGCAATTCAAAAAAACTGTAATTTCAGTGATACAAAACCCATTAAAACCCCAAAAAACAGCAATCCTATGCAAAAATATTTACTTTTTGTAACTTTTTTGAGTTTCCGCACTACTTTCTGTATCCAACTGGTGTAATAGCCTCCTCTATTTCTCATCACCATATCCTCTATACTCCTGATTATATTCTGAACCTGAACTGTGTTGTTTCTGTAGCTGTCCTGACTTTGATTCCAGTATTTATTATCAATGACATGACAGCCACCTCCACACCTATCAACAAAACTCCTCAGTTCTTCATTATGATCAAGAATATTATCAATTGTTTCATAGGGCTCAAGCTCATTCCCTCGAGTAAACACAATCACTGAATATTTTAGAGCTATTTCTCCAAACAAATCAATCATGTATTTTAAAACATATCGTTCTCGTTCTGTGAATCTGCCAACTCTAAAAACAATGATGAATGCATGAGGTCCTGGAGCACACATGTTGATGCATCTCAGGATTTCTCTTTTCAATGTTTCCTCACTCATTCTGGTGTCAAAAAATCCAGGTGTGTCAATAACAGTGATTCTGTGGTTAAACCTTTCTCTGGTTACTGATTTACATTCATATGTTTCTGAAGAGGATGCATGAGAGGCAGTGAAAACTATTTCACCAAGAATTGTGTTCCCTGTGCTGCTTCTTCCAAATCCAGTTCTTCCCAATAACACAATCTTTAATTCTTTCTTCTGTGTTCCTACGGAAAGAGTATAAAGATTATAACTTCAACCGCTGACTAATAAAAAACGTGTATATAATAATATATTACAATACAATATATTTTTTAAATCAGTATAACGTAAGAGCTGTAATAAACAGGATCTGTGCATTATTTTACCATTACATTTGGTTACTGTATGCGCCAAGACACATAAAGATGTGATTGAAAATCAGGGTTATTTAACCAAATATTCACTTATGAATTGTTCCCAAAATACATGCCAATATTAAGCAGAAATGTTTTTAGTAGTTGACAGAATAAAACAAAAATTACCATTTTACTAAACATATACTTTTAAAAAACATTTACACAAAAACAGTGCTACACTGTGGTGGTTCACTGGCACTTAATTAAAGGGGAACCATTTTAACTGCCATATAGCACCTGTGTAGAACCATACTGTGCTCCGTACAAACATAATGGTGCTATTAGGGGTTGGTAAAATCATTCCCATATGATTATAAGCTTTTAGTGCAATTTAGCACCAATTTTTTTGAGCGTGTAGAAAAACTGAAAACAGTCTTCTGAAAACAAACTTCAAAGATGAAACTCTTCAGTGTCAGAGTCTTCCCTTGTGTTGGTTTTCTCCTCATGTTTCATAGTCATCACCTGTTCCTCGTAGTGTTGTCTATGGCAGCCTGTTTTAGTTTTAGTCTAGTCTTTTTGTCAAGGTGTCATTTTAGTTTTTATTAGTTTTGGTCACGTTCATATAGAGTGAGGCTAGTGACCAGTTGGGTGACCAGACGTCCCAAAAAATTTGGGACATATATTCGGGACAGACGACTCTGAACAGGTTCACGCACACTTTTGGGGGAAAACAAACTAGACTTCCCATAGACTTCCATACAAAACAGCGGAACAAAGCAATGTTCGTAAACAGCCAGCAGGCGTAAATAACTTTAGAAATCACTCAGGTTAAACAGCCCACGTTCATAAGCACATCATAAGCCATCCGTTTGCACAGTAACACACGTCACAATTGATGGACATCTATACCCAGAAAGACACAGCAGTCCTTGTTAGTTCTTTATCATTATTACCTGTGCCCTGTTTAGTTCAGTTATTCTTGTGTAATTAATCCCTTATCTGTGTGCCAGTGTTTATCTGATCTCCCCTATGTAGGTTTGTGTTAGGAGTTACTCCTGCTTATCCTGTCATTCCTGTTTATTGTTTTAGTTAAAGTATATTATTATTTGATTATTTGCAGGCGTACCTTTACCTTTAATAGTATATTGGTGACATGAAAGGCATGTCAAAATACATCATTTTTTGATGTCTTTGTGCGTTATCAATTTTCTGTTATTCTGTGTTCATGCTATCATATTTGGAAAGGTGGAAATGAATGTGTAATAATAAAAGTTTGAACATAGTATCTTGAAAGGCTTTTGCACTGTTAATGCAATGCAACAGGTGAACATATAGATTAGTGAATAAGCCCACCTTTATCAAAACAAATAAAAGGTCTTTGTCTCTCTTATCTCTTGAGTCAGAAGAGAATTGAACTGAAATGCTGTTTTCCTGCATAGTTGCCTTAACTCTTAACTTGTATAATTGCTGTTTGTTGCAACTGAAACCTTCAGTACCTTTTGACAGCAGTATTTTAGTCAATTACATTTTTAATATTTGTTATTAAATCATACCTGTATTATACAAAGAACTATAGTTTAAATCTAACTAAACCTTGGCACCAAGTGTCATGTTCGTCCTACAATAAAGCTACAACAGTGTAACCACACATGACTGGGAAGTGGGAAGTTAATACCAAATATCTTATTTTATTCTTATTTGAAACTAAATGTAAGCTTTCATTTTATTCTTATATATGTCATTTTTCTTTTCACTCTACTTATATTGTAGTACCTGCAATTCCTGCCATCTTCTTAGGTCCTTGTAAGATGTTATACAGCAGATATATGAAGGTCCTTTAATTCTATTAAAATACACAGACATACAAACAGATTAATACAATTATACACCATCATAATAATTGTGATTTCTTGCATATTTTTAGTGACATTTTACCTAATTTACTGATTGAAATTATTGTATCAAAATGCACTTTATATTATTAGACACAATTCATAGATAGGAAAAAGCCTTTCCTTTTTTTTTAGAAATTGTCAATGTCAAACTATATCACAAGCAATGGAAGGCAAACAACAGAAAAATACCTGTCCAGACAGCTGCAAGCTGAAGGTGAAACCTCTTCAAAAGTCAAAAGCAAGAACATCTCGCTAAGAAGAGCTCCTTAAATAATAAAACATTTCTTTATTTTATTTTGCTATCCAGTTTAATTCCATGAACTTTAAACACTAAAACTTGCCACAAAACACCAGAAAGGTTTTAATTCTGAGAGGTTTTGATTAAACCAATGATGCAACAAACACAGCAGAGAATAAAAATGTAATGTTGCTCTTTACACAGTTTCTGTCATAGAGACTTAGAACATACTACACTTCTTAAATACTTTGTTTTTTATAGGCTATTAATCCCAGTTAAGATCAGTCTTTCTGCATTAACATTTACAATTTATGTCATATGACTTAATCTAACCATAAACTGAAGTCATATTGTGACAGAATGTCTAGTGTTTCTTATGTACATATTTTAATAGAAAAATGTTTCACTCACCCTTATCAGTTGACTTCTCAGATGATTTCATAGACAAATGATGTGGCGGAGTGGCAAACCGGAGAGTCGGGACTTTTCCCTGTGGGCCGGTAGTGTTTTGAGACCGCAAGGGCCGGTCTGATAATAGCCGTGCTTTCAATCTTTAGTCATGCACTCCCGCCACACTAAAACCTATTTATCATATATTTAATATGCTGCAGCGCTCTCTCTATCAAGCCTGTCCTGTTCTAGTCGAACATGCCACTTATCAGCCAATCAAAAATAAAGAAAGAGGCTACACAATAGCCAATCAGAAAATAGCACTGTTGTATCTGGGTAAGATTTAACGCAACAACCAAAAAAGCATAGCCTCGCACACCCACAAAGGAATTGAGCTCCGAACATTACTTTGAGCAGCACAAAGTCTGATCTCCTGTTTTAATGTTACAACAAAAGCACAACTTTGACACAAACAATGACAACTTGACTTCTGTTAGAGAATGTTCCCCAAAAAAATCAGCATCAGTTTTTCATGAGTGTATGTAACTTAGCCAACAGTTTTACAGCCTGTTCACGGTAGGATAACACCTGCTCAGAACATGCAAGTTAGTCTAAGTCTTGTTATATTTTCGTTATCACACGATGACTGACATTATGTCACATTAAACATCTCTCTCCAAACAGGCTTAATAATTTTATAAGCAACTGCTTTGCATGGTCAAGTGTCGTCAAATATTGACGCCATGGGGTGAGACTGGGTTGAATATTGACATATGAGATAACAGTATGGTTAAAAAAATAGCTTTTGATGATAAGGTTGAAATTTGCCTGGCATTGCCCAAATCTACAACAAAAACTTAACTAATCCTTAAATCAATAGATCATTTATATTTCTACAGATATTTAAAGACACCCTGCACAGCTCAGATTTCATCACCTTTATTATTATTGCATTCACAAAAGTATTTATAAAACACATCACAAAATCCCAAATACATTTTACATGAGCAAATACTAAAAAAGCTTTTCAATTACAGATAGATATCGTCATTTCTACTGCAAAATACCTAACATAGAAGCCAGTTGGCACATAAAATAGAAATGAATGGTTTGTGTTTTACTTCTTTATTGTGGATTCAAACCAAATGGCCAATACATGTTACCGAAAAGCCATCTCAGCAGTTCTCGAAAAGGTACTGGTGCAAAGAAATCAAAAAAATATTGAACTACTGCTTCCTGTATCATATTTTCTCTTTGAATAACAGGCTGAACTTGAATTTGCTCTCTTCTTTGTGCCTGCTCTTCTTCCTGTTTTCTTGCCTGCACCATCTGCAGTATTTGATTTGTGTAACAGCCTCCATTTGTCATCACCATATCCTCTATACTCCTGAATATATTGTCAATCTGAACTGTGTTGTTTCTGTATCTGTCCTGACTCTGATTCCAGTATTTATTATCAATGACATGACAGCCACCTCCACACTTATTTACAAAACTCTCCAGTTCAATATTTCCTTGAACAAAATCATGAAGTGTTTGATTGGGCTCAAGCTCATCCCCTCGATTAAACACAACCACTGTATATCTTAGAGCTTCTTCTCCAAACAAATCATCCAGGTATTTTACAACTTCTCGTTCTTGTTTAGTGAATCTGCAAAGTCTTAAAACAATGATGAATGCGTGAGGTCCTGGAGCAGACATGACCATGCATTTCAGGATTTCTCTTTTCAATGTTTCCTCACTCAAATTGGTGTCAAAAAATCCAGGTGTATCAATAACAGTGATTCTGCTGTGATTTCTGTCTCTGGTTACTAATTTACATTCAGATGTTTCTGAAGAGGCTCCATTAGAGGCAGTGAAAACATTTTCACCAAGTATTGTGTTCCCTGTTTGGCTTTTCCCATCTCCAGTTCTCCCCAAAAGCACAATCCTAAACTGTGTTTCTACAAAGAAAAAATATTTGAATTTCAACCAAAATGTAGTCACCAAAAAGGAATTGAAAACATATTATTTGTGATTATACTGTAGCTTCCCATTGTTCTTTGTGTATGAACACAGGATTATGAATACAAGCGTCTCTGAGTGTATGAGCTTCAACAGAATAGGCTTGCCCTCATCAAATATCTGATAAACAAACTTCGCTTGCTATTTAAGTCAAACATCATTTAAGTTCAAAAGATGCTGAAACACTTCAAATTTGTGCTCGCACAAGTGGCAATTTTCACCTGCTGTAATAAATTATCTGTGGGGTGTTTTGAGCTAAAACTTCACATATGTACTCTGGGGACAGCAAATACTTATTTTACATCTTAAAAAAATCTCATAATATGACCCCTTTAACACGTCGAAGAAACACTGGCCTAGTGTTAAACATGTAACTAAGTGTTTATTTATTTCTGACAAGTGTAAACTCATAATTCATCGCATACAAAATAAAAGTGAGGTTTTTTTTGCATAACATTTTACCATTTTTAAACGTTATGACAATGTCATGTTTTAATGTTCACACAATGTTTAAAACAACAACTGTTTATTATATTGACAATTATTGACTTAATTGTTATGTAAATTATAGAGAAACATTGCATTTTATTATTTTAAAAAACATTATTTCTGAATGTTCAGTAAATATATTGCTGTAGAAAACACAATTCACTTATTAGGCTTAGATGTTGATGTTTTGTTTCATTTTAAGTCACCCTTATTGCGATTAGTGTTTGTTTTAGTTGGACTCTTGACACTTGACTTTTTATATATATATATTTTTTTGGCCCATTTTGCCTTAATTTGATAGACAGTAATTACGAGGTGACAGGAAAGTACAGGGTGGAGAGAGGGGTATGGGATCGGCAAAGGACCTCGAGCCGGGATTCGAACTCGGGTCGCCGGAAGTGCGTCTGCACCATATGTCGGAGCACTGTCCACTACACCATTGGCTCCGACAACTTGACTTTTTGCTTGCTAGTTTTTTCCCTGGTTGTGTTAACTTTGTGTTAAAGCAACACTATGTAGTTTTTTTACCTTTAAATATTGTCTCTAAAATTATTTCAGTGATAGAACAACTTTTAACTGGACAAATTGTACTGTTGATGCAACCTGAGCAGCCTCCTAGCTGCTACAAGCACACTCTGAAAGTGGCGGTGGAGGGTAGGAAACATAGCTCCGCCCCTCCCCCTGCCTGCAGAAGAGTGTCTGATACCAGGCGCTGTTACGCTTTTCAACCACATGGGGGAGCTGTAAGTCATTTTTACATGAAAACTACATAAGCTGTGTCCCAATTCAGGGGCTGCGACCTTCTAAGCATGCAACCTTAAATATGAGCACTCGGTCTTTCAAGGTGGCAGCCTCAGAAATCCGCGAAGAGAACTGAAATGAGACGGTCTAACCTTCGGACGACCCATAATTGGCGTCACCTGCTGCGCCTGTCAGCAGGACATAGCGGAAACGTTTCTGACTTATTAAAATAAATATGAAATCAGAAAAATATTAATTTAGTTTAGAAAATATGACACGTTGATGTAGATTAAACTATTCAACAGTATATTAAATTAAATTAATCAACCTTAGAAATATATGCATCATAAAAATAATAATATTAACACAAAACATAACTTATAATACTAAAACAGTGACAAACTTTTTTTGATAAATACACACTTTTATTTAATGAAGGTTTTAATTGTTTATTTTAGAATATCCAGCTGCCGTTGCAGACGCGCAATGAATCTTGGGATATCCTCGGCTGTTAAGGATCCATTCGTTCTATCCTTAACAGCGCGGAGAAATGAGGACGCATTTTGAGGCTTCATTCTAAGCATCCTTCGAATTGGGACGGCCTTACCAGCCTGAAGTCGCGCTGCTGTGACGCAATCGGTCTTAAAATACGTCCTTAGAAGGTCGCAGCCCCTGAATTGGGACACAGCTATAGTGTTGCTTTAATACACCACATTTGTTATGAACATGTAAAGTTAATAGTGTAATTCTGTGGTGGTTGGTACATAATGGTAAAGATCATCACCTAATTAATTTACTAATAAAAAGTTTATTTTCTGTCAAAAATGTAAATGAGATCCAGCTCTTTCACAGCAGTTTGTCATTAAGGAGTTTTAGAAACTAAACACAAAAAATATCTGCTGTATAATTGGGACACACAAACCTCAAGAATCAGAGTATGAATCTCAACCATGGTGACAAATAAAATTGTTAAAAAAATCCTTATTTATCCATGCTGCAGTGCATGCTGGGAGTCCTGAATGAGATTTGTAATTTGTTAATACCCAGCATGCATTGCAGCATGAAGTTTTTCATTTAATTGTCACCATGATTGAGATTCATAAATGATTCTTGATGTTTGTGCGTCCCAATTATACAGCAGATATTTTTGTACACAGTTTCTTAAACTCCTTAATGACAAACTGCTGTGAAAGTGCTGGATCTCATTTACATTATTGACAGAAAATACACTTTTGATTAGTAAATTAATTAGGTGATGATATTTACCATTATGTACCAACAACCACATAATTACACTATTAACTTTACACGTTCATAACAAATGTGATGTATTAACACAAAGTTAACACAACCAGGGAAAAAACTAGCAAGCAAAAAGTCAAGTGTCAAGAGTCCAACTAAAACAAACACTAATCACAATAATGGTGACTTAAAATGAAACAAAACATCAACATCTAAGCCTAATAAGTGAATTGTGTTTTCTACAGCAATATATTTACAGAACATTCAGAAATAATGTTTTATAAAATAATAAATTGCTTCTCTATCATTAACATAACAATTAAGCAAGTCAATATAATAAACAGCGGTTGTTTTAAACATTGTGTGAACATTAAAACATGACATTGTCATAACGTTTAAAAATTGTAAAATGTAACATTCCTCTTAACGTTCAGACAACACAGAAACGTTCTTAGAAGAAAACTGGACACTTTTAACGTTGGCAGAATGTTTTTGGGAACCTTGGGAACTTTCAGGGAATGTTCTTTTTTCTTCTAGCTGGGTGAAACCTTCAGTATCTTTTGACAACATTTTAGGCAATTACATTTTTAAATAAAAAATATATTTGTGTTAAATAATAACTAAATCAAACATGTATGATAAAAAATAGCTAGTTTAAAGCTAACTAAATCCTGGTAGCAAGTGTCATGCTCATTCTACAATGAAGCTACGCCGGTGTAATCACACATGACTGAGATGTTAATGCCAAAAGATCCTATTTGGTAATTTTTAAAACTTAATGTGAGCTTTTATTTTATTCTTATATATGTCATTTTTATTTACCAAAACCTCGAATAACAGACTTATATTGTAGTACCTGCAATTCCTGCCATCTTCTTAGGTCCTTGAAAGATGTTAAACAGCAGATGTATGAAGGTCCTGAAAATGATTTGGATGTTTCAATTTTATTAAAATACACAGACGACAGATTAATACAAGTATACCTCATCATAATTGTATTCTGTTGCATCTTTATAGTGAAATTTTACTTAATGTACTGGTTGAAATTATTGTATCAAAATGCAATGTTTGCAATGCAATGCAATGCAATTAGTAGACACAATTTATACATAGGAAAAAGCTGTTTTAAGAAAGTATGTCAAACTATATAACAAGCATGGAAGGCAAACAACAGAAACATACCTGTCCAGACAAGTATGAAGTTGAAGGTGAAACCTCTTCAAAGTCTTAACACTTTGAAGAGAGTTAAATATCTCACTAAGAAGAGCTCCTTAAGTAACAACAAACCATTTCTTTATTTTATTTTGCTTTCACAAAACACCAGAAAGGTTTTAATTTTAGCTTACCTGAGAGGTTTTGATTAAATCAATGATGAAACAAACATGTGAGAATAAAAATGTATGTTGCTCTTCTTTACACAGTTTCTGTCATCTTGTTGTTTTGGAAATGCAGCAGAAACTTATATAATTCAAGGAAGTAATGCCCAGGGATGGAAAGTTTTGTTTGCCCCTCCTTGATCACACAGATATAGCACATTTATGTACAAAGTGTACAAATGTGAGTATCATCATTAAGAGGCAGAGTGGGACCCAAAAATCTACCGGGAAATTTCATAGACCACCAGCCCTCTGTGGTCAAAAAAGCCCCCTGTGGTTCCCTGTAAATAATAAAAGGCTGAAATCTACACTGTAAAAAAATTCCTTAGAAATTACAATGTCATTGCAGCTGGGTTGCCGGTAATTTACCGTAGATTTACATTTATGTTATTTACTGGCAAGAGTTTGTTCAAAGTTAAATAAATTGTAAATATTAATAACTCTTTATCTTTACAGAATAAAACTATACAATAACAGCCTCATGCAAAGCATTCTGGGAACCAGAAATCATCATCAACCTTTTCTGTTTTTTGCTTCAGATTTTGTTTCCCAGAATGTTTTGCTTGATGCTGTTTTTTTAGTTTTACTCTATAAAGACAAAGACTTGTAAATGTTTAATGTTAATTTAACTTTGAACAAACTCTTGCCAGTAAATAACATAAATGTAAATCTACGGTAAATTACCGGCAACCCAGCTGCAATTTCTACGGAATTTTTTTACAGTGTAAAATTACAATAAAATGACTGCACATCAACATGAAATACGAAGTGTAATTATTTTTATTTAAAAGATCTTAAAGTCAACAACATTTCCCTAGTTTTAGGTAAGCTAAAGCTTAATTGAAAATTTGGTTGCAAAGCCAACCCAGTCTCACCCCATGGCGTCAATATTTGACGACACTTGACCATGCGTCAATATGTTGACGCGGAGGGTATACCTTTCGCGTCATTTTTTGACGAACTGGGGACTTCAATACTATTAAGTCCGTTGCATTCTCTTTCCTATTTTCTTACCATTTTCGCGTCGGTTTAGGGTTAGATTTACATAATGACATCCCTACCCAAACCTAACTCTAACCCCAACGCCAGGTGACAACTGTTTAATTTCGCGTACACTGTTTAATTTTGCGTAATCTAACCCTAAACCGACGCGAAAATGGTAAGAAAATAGGAAAGAGAATGCAACGGACGTAATAGTATTGAAGTCCCCAGTTCGTCAAAAAATGACGCGAAAGGTATACCCTCAACATATTGACGCATGGTCAAGTGTCGTCAAATATTGACGCCATGGGGTGAGACTGTGTTACAACCATATTTTGTAGTTTAAATACCCATACAGTACAATGTCTCTGTTAAAGTTTTATTTTTGTATTTTCCATACTTCGATTTTACATACAAATGTAGATTTCAGAATTGTTACATCACAGAGAAATGTCATGTATATATAACACTATATTTCTTCCTCATAAATGCACATTTTAAAAATTCAAAGAAAAAAAATATTATTTGTTCTCTGAAGAGTCGTCCCTCATTTGTTGGCCATTATTGTTCAGGGTTGTACCTTTAAATTTACAAAACTCCTACAAATAATGTTATATCCAGGGGAGGGGCGGGGCTGTGTTTTCTACCCTCCACCGCCACTTTCAGAGTGTGCTTGTAGCAGCTATGAGGCTGCTCAGGTTGCATCAACAGTACAGTTTGTCCAGTTAAAAGTTGTTCTATCACTGAAATAATTTTAGAGACATTATTTAAAGGTAAAAAAACTACATAGTGTTGCTTTAAAAATCCACGTTTAAATTTGATTGAAGTAATGTTAGTTGTTAGCCTGGTTAGCCATCAAGATGTAAGGTCTGGCAACTCTTCACACAAACGGCTCAATGCAAGGGGCGGGATATAAGGTTGTCCCTCAAAATGCCTCTGCACGCAATAGGATAGCGCTATGACCAATCAGAGCAACGAAGAACGAAGTTTTCAAGTAGGAACCGTCGCAGCTCTGTCGTCATCATGTTAAGCCCGCCCCACAGACGCTACACACGATGTGATTGGCCTGACCAAATTTTGGTTTTTGGAGCTGTTAAGTGTATTGTGAGTGCCTAGACTAAACCCTGGCAGCAAATATATTTTGCGGCCGCTAGGGTGCGTCTAGATTTCTAGGCTAGTTAGTTGTTGTTCAACGTTCAATAAATTTACAAAATCAAATGGTAATTCAACTTTGATTCAACCTTGTCCTTGACGTTGATTCAACAGTGAATCAATGCAATGCATGTAAATACAGAGTAAATACAGAAAGAAACAATGTACATTGTCCAAAAAAATTTAAACAAAATAAACAATAACTGATTCTAAAATGACCCAAAAACATGCATGCGCCGATCACTAACTTGAACACATTCGTGACGCAGTTTCTTCTTGTCCAAGTTATACATTCTCTCTCTGTGAACATGACAAACAGCCACATTGTTGAGTCGGGTTTGTGACATTGAAGAGTGCAGCCAGGTCTTCAGGCGTCTCAAGGCGCTAAAGCTTCTCTCTGCTTCACCAGATGAGGCAGGAACAACGAGCGACAACGCAGAAGTGCCTCAACTTGACTGAAGAGACCACATGGTTCATTCTATGAAAATGGTGGCTTTTTGAACAGACAACTTTTTAAAAATGTAATTCTTTTTTATACCAAAACTAATAGTCAGATAATAGTTAACCTCTTAACATTATAAATCAACTTAAATGACAGCTTAATGTATTTTTATATTTTTACTACATTACATAAAAAAATGCTTGTGCTGCTTTTTTGTCAGGTAGATACAAAAACCATATTCTATGTAACTGGGCAACTCTGATGCCAGAAAACCAATATGCCATGTGGTAACACCAGTGACTCAAAGTGAAACCAATGACAAAAGGAAAGCAATATTGTGTGTTTACAATATTAAAACAGTAATGAAATGCTAAGAAGTCTTTATATAATTTTTGAGGCTTTATGAAACCTTATGTTGATAAAAAGTTAGTGGTGTTATTGATTGTCACTGGTATTATCGTCATGTCACTGGTGTTACCAGCAACAACAGTAACACCAGTGACGATAACAGTGACAAATCTGCAGACACAATGGCATATCTAAGATTGCGGCCACAGTAGCTCAAACCACACTTCTTATAAATAAATCACTTAATCATGCAATTTGAAAAATTATATTACTAAAATTTACTTTCCCCTTACTATAAACTGTAAAAAACCAGTGACACATCTTAAGTCCTCGCATGAAATTATCAAATTATTTATCAAATTGCTAAAAGATGAGGAGAGAGTGCACCCTCACCGTGTGCTTTTCAAAACAGCCATGCCTACAATAAATGTTTGACTCAGGAAGAAGTTAGCAAGGATGTTGCTTTTTTTCAAAGTGGTGGTTTTTATAAATTGTAACACAAGACATGAAATTGAGGGACAGGTATTCTCTGTAAATTATTTATAATATTTAGTTGATATTTTAGTTTTTTAAGTAGTCCACTAAATAACTGTATTACTTCCCTTTGTATTATGACATTTGAAGGGGGAGAATAATATATTTTTTAACTCAAAATATGTCACTAAAGCACGACTCCTGACCCGAGGGACAAGTCAATTTCATGATACTGACAGTGTTCTACAATATATATAAAAAAATTTGCAATATAGCTGTCGTTTTTTTTTAAATAAAACACTTCAATTAAAACAAAAAACATATATTTTGTGTCCTTATCTGACTATTTTAAGTGTTTTTCCTGGTGGTTGGGCTGGGACAGGAAAGCCACCATTTTCATAGAATGACCCACATACCTCAGGAAGCATGTTCCTCATGATTTCTGTCACTTCTGAGCAGGTTTTGTAGATGTAATTGGCAGTGAACATGGACAGCTGCAGCTTTAGGGATATATAGATTTGATGGTTCTCTGATACAACCAAAGACAATTCAAAGCATGTATGCTATTCTAATGGCTTGATCTATATAAATATAGATTTGATGGTTCTCTGACATAGATATATACACTAGATGTCACCTTGGGGTTCTAAGCATGCGTCAAAACCCCCGCCATCTTAGAACAGGGGTCTTGTCATAGGAAGGAGGTAGGTAAAGCTGCTATATCTGCCTGTACTTTGAATTCATGGACAATGCCGGACTTTTGTGCTGCGTATGGGTGTTAGGCCTACTAGCACTATGCATTATAGTTAGAAAAAGTAGATTTTCAAAATATCAAAACTTTACTTTTTTCTGAACTCAATGCTAAATACATGTCTGACTGTTGAAACGAACCAAAAGAACACCAAGAAAATCACATTCATGACGATTTATGGTGATTTTTTTCCGTTACACCATTGCCTACAATGACGCTGATGTAGGGTTCCCCTGTTTCAAGATGGCGGCTCTAGTTGACGCATTCAGTCCATGAACTGCTGTAGCCAAGGCGACATCTAGTCTACATATCTATGGTTCTCTGACACAAAGGAAATGCAATGCACATATGGTATACTTATGGCTTGAAGGCCTACATAATTTTCTTGATAATTTTATGAAAACTTACTAGTAGTATAAAGTTCTGTTCCATGGCTGAGCATTAGAGAGACGACAGCTTTTGCACAATAATATATTCCTAATTCATCTATTGTTATATTACTAATAAACAAATGACTGTAAAATTGTGATTAATATTTGTATCTGAGTCTTTGATCAGTAAACATAGCTGATGTAGAGTCTAATGTAAAAGTACGAAATATCACCACCAGAAATTCTGATGGTTTCATGTAAAACCAATAAATGTCTTTAACATCAATATCACAGACTAAAGTCACATTTTTCCTAAAATCACTTATTTATTAGTTAAACTCTTTGTAGGTTGACAACACAGCAGATCTGTTAAGAGAACAACACAAACATCATCCACATTATATATGAATGTTTAACACTGTGATTTACACTAAACCTCTTAAAATTTTACCAGACCTCAAGATAATGACAGTAAGATTAACTTACAGAATAGAAGTGGTGTGGTCTTCATGCTTGTTAAACTTTAAAGGGGACATTCCATGAAAATCAGACTTTTTCCATGTTTAAGTGCTATAATCGGGTCATAAGTTTTATGAGTAACTAATTTTAACTTCACAATACGGTAAAAAGTTTAAAAACACAAGTATTTAAATATTAAAGAAATTTAAATGTTTCAGTGATTTATTTTTAATAACAAATCTACAAATAGACCATAACTGATCCTTTGTGCACTCTTAGAAAGGATGTGTTAAGCTTGGCAAGCTTTTAACACATTATGTGTCATTTTAACACATGATGTGTCATTTTTTGTTGATTTTGTGTTAAAATATAACACATGTTGTGTTAAAAGTAACACAAAATGTGTTGTTTCAATAAAAACGCAATGGGTGAATTCTGGGACAACGCATTTATGTGTTGTCCCAGAATCAACACTAATGTGTTGTTTTTAACACATTCGTTCTAAGAGTGTGTATATTGTGTAAGTGTGTATTCAAACTATATGACTCAAAACAATTTCCTTAGTAGCCACGAGCCCACTGCTGATAAAGATGACCAAAAATATTGAGCAACTTCTGTTAGTATGTTTTCTCTTCTTTCTTTATCAGATTGGACTTCATTTCCCTCTTTTTTGCGTTTCTGCTCTTCCTCCTCTATCTTTGCCTGCATCATCTGTAGTATTTCATTTGTATAACAGCCGCCTCCATTTCTCATCACCATATCCTCTATACTCTTGAATATATTGTCAATCTGAACTGTGTTGTTTCTGTAGCTGTCCTGACTCTGATTCCAGTATTTATTATCAATGACATGACAGCCACCTCCACACTTATCAACAAAACTCCTCAGTTCAGTATTTCCTTGAACAAAATCATCAATTGTTTCATAGGGCTCAAGGTCATCACCTCGATTAAACACAACCACTGAATATTTAAGAGCTTCTTCTCCAAACAAACCCTTTAGATAATCTACAATTTCTTCTTGTCGTTTAGTGAATATGCAAAGTCTAAAAACAATCATGAATGCGTGAGGTCCTGGAGCAGACATTATCATGCATCTCAGGAATTGTTTTTTCAATGTTTCCTCACTCATTCTGGTGTCAAAAAATTCAGGTGTGTCAATAACAGTCATTCTGCTGTGATTTCTGTCTCTGGTTACTGATTTACATTCATATGTTTCTGAAGAGTATCCATGAGAGACAGTGAAAACATCTTCACCAAGTATTGTGTTCCCTGTGCTGCTTTTCCCATCTCCGGTTCTCCCCAAAAGCACAATCCTTAATTCTTTCTTCTGTGTTTCTACTGAAGAATATGAAGATTAAAACTTTAAACTAAAAATACTGACTTATACAGCATTTGACAATATATTTTATAACTCAGTATAAAGGTTGACATAAGCAGCATAAACTGATATTTTGATGAAAGTAATATCACACATCTCCCTCTCTCCTATATTGATATTCATTCATTAAAAATGTATGATTGTTAAAGGCAGTTATACACTGTAGAAGAAAAGGTACAAAAGTGGTCACTAAGACATTACCCTTTAAAAAAGGTCTTAATAGATACACAGACATGTACCTTTGAGGTATTAACAGAAACTCTTTAGGTACAACGGTATAGCCTTTTGAAAGGGTACCACCTCAGTGACAAGTTTTGCAATTTATTTTCTGAGAGTGTACCATGTGAAAAATATCAGTTGTTTTCAGCAAGAACCAAATAAACCCAAATGCCATAAAATTTTTATTTTTATTTTAAACTTAAATACTGAGTTAACAGAGAGATGATCTTGTATCATATTAACATATAAAGAAAAGAGGCAACACATTTCTTGTTTGTTTTGTCACAACTTTATTTTACTGTGTACAATCTATTTAACTTGTACAACAGATCACTGTGAAATTTGGGCTTTGAAAATTTGTGATGATATGCACATAAGAATGATTATTTTTTTCATAATATGAGTTGAAGTTTTTAAATATAGCCTAAAGATGCTGATATGTTCATTATTCTCAATGTGTTGTCCTTAGAAAATTGCCACATTAAAAACAAAACAACAAAAAACAATACAACAGGCATTGGTATCGGCGAGTACCAGGGAAAAAATATCAGTACTCGTACCTGATCCTTAAAAAGTGGTATTGGTGCATCCCTACTTAAAAGTTAATATATCAAAGATCCTGTTTTATTCTTTTTTGAAACTTAATGTGAGCTTTAATTTTATTCTTATATAAAATATGTCATTTTATTTACATTTTTAAAACTTTAAATAACAGACTTAAATTTTAGTACCTGCAATTCCTGCCATCTTTATAGGTCCTTGAAAGTTGTTATACACCAGCTGTATCAAGGTCCTGTAAATGATACAGGTTTTTTTAATACACAGACATACAAACAGATTATAACAATTAACCCGTCCTAATATTTGTATTGTCTTGTGTTTTTTTAGTGAAATATTACCTCATTTACGGGTTGCATGAAATGCAATTGTATTAAAATGCAATTTGTATTATATTAGATACATTTCATACATGAAAAGCTGTTTTAAGAAATTATATCTTACATTTTTAAATAAAGTAAACTATATCACAAGAGACAGGAGGCAAACAAAAGAAACGTACCTGTCCAGACAGCTGCAAAAGTCTTGAACACTCAGGGGTTAATATCTCACTAGGAAGACTCCATAAATAACAATAAAACAGTTCTTTAGTTTATTTTGCTTTCCAGTGTAATTCTATAAATGTTATGTACACTAAACACTTAAACATGACACATTTTCTGTTGTAGTTTTTTTACTTACATATTTTAGAAGACAAATGACTGAATGTTTCACTCACATGTATCAGCTGACTTCTCAGATCATAGATGGCAATGATAGTACTCACATAGGTACACTTTGTACTCATCTGTGTAATGAAGGAGGGGCAAACACAAGTGATATTATACTTGGTGAATATGTTTTCACTGCCTCCTTGTGTGCATTCTCTTCAGAAACATCTGAATTTAAATTAGTAATCAGAGACAGAAATGACTCCAAAATCACTGTTTTTGACACACCTGGTTTTTTATATAGATGCATGATCCTTTGTTCTCCAGGACCTCACGCCTTCATGATTGTTTTCAAAGTTGCCAGATTCAGAACAGGAACAAAGAAGTTGTAAATAAACTTAATGATTTGTTTGGAGAAGAAGCTCTAAGATATTCAGTGATTGTGTTTAATCGAGGTGATGAGCTTGAGCCCTATGAAATCATTAATGATTATGTTCGAGGAAATATTGATTTTACAGACTATGCATGCAAAATGTAATAAATTAAAGTCTTAAATATAATTTTCTATATGTTAAGAAGCAATCAGAGACCTGGTTGTCTTGTTTAATCCTATCTGAGTAGTTTTGTTAGTAAATGTGGAGGTGGCTGTCATGTTATTGATAATAAATATTGGATACAGAGTCAGGACAGCTACAGGAACAACACAGTTCAGATTGAGAATATAATCAGGAGTATAGAGGATATGGTGATGAGAAATAGAGGAGGCTGTTACACAAATGAAATACTGCAGGAGGTGCAGGCAAAGAAACAGGATGAGGAGCAGAAACAAAAAGAGAAAAATCAAGTTCAGCCTGTTATACACAGAGAGAAAAATGCAAAGCTTCTTGAAAATAAAACAGTGGAAGCAGTACTTGAATTTTTTTTACCATACTTTGCATCAGTACGTTTTCAAAAACTGCTGAAATGGCTTTTGAGAAAAGTTAATTTGCCAAGATTGAATGCACAATGAAGAATTGAAACACAAAGGTTAAGTGTTTTGCTGTAAATATGTATATATATCTACCTGTAATTGAAGAGCTTTATTATTATATGCTCCTGTAAAATTTATTTGGGATATTGTGATGGTTTAACAAATGCTTGTGTATATGCAGTAATAATTAAGACGATGAAATTTGAGCTGTGCAGGTTTTCTTAAAATATCTGGAAAATGAAATGATCAGATGATGTAAAGGATTAGTGCACAAAGTTATGTTCTCAATGTAGTTTTGCATATTTAAAAATAACTGAAACTATGTTAACTATATAAACATTTTGTTTGATATTTTTTATGTTTGAAACATTTGAATCTGTTTTGTCTCTGTTAGATTTGCAAATGTAAAACAATGAATACAAATTAATGGATGCACTGTATGTGTTCATACACACTGGGATGGGTTAAATGCAGAGGTTAGATTTCGAGTATGGGCAACCATATTTGACAATCATATCACTTTTAATAAATTGGTATTGGGTATTCTAAGTCATGTCTTAATTCATCTGCAACATTTGTCCAGATGAGATGCACACTGGGGATTTAACACAAGAGTCATTCATTTATATTTTAGATGCCTCTCACTGAAAAACACATCCTACAAGGATTTTGATTACAAATTTAAATTGAGAAATGGCAAGAAACTGTAGACTATTACTGAATTATTTTCTTGTTTTAATAGTAACATTTTCCATTATTGTAAAAATGTTATGGGTAGTTGTAGTATACATTTAAAAGACATCATCCAAAGTGATTTTAAAGGGGGTTAGAACAATTGCTTTCGAACATTGTAGTCTCATTATAATACTTAATAATGAATTATATTACTTATTAATATTTTAAACAATCTCCACCATTCCTAATTAAGGGAAACAAACATTAGCTCAAATGTAAAGTACTTATAATGACTTGTGATCAATTATAAGTATGTGGATTAAAAAAAATCTTAAATCTAAAATCTGTTTCAAGTGTCCATCCTATATTTGTCCAGCAAATGTTTACTAAGACACTATAGACCGTATTAGGATATAGCTCTCTTGGCTAAGGAGATGAATATCCTAAAATTGATCCAACAGCTTTAAGAGTCTTTTTAGACATTGTCAAATATTCTAGTAAAAAGTCAAACCCTTTATGCATAACATTTGAATCTTTATTCTCATTTGGACACATAATGGCAGATGTCATATAAAGGCTAAATAAATGCCATATCTGTGCCCAGGACATAAAAATATGTTTTATTTTTAAGCAAAGTGTGCTGTACATTAATCTAACTTCAAATTCAAACTTTACCATTTAAAACATTAATGAAAAATAATAAATACATAGATTTTTTATAATAAACTTATTGTTTATTATATCAAATAAACAATAAATCTCTCTCTCTCTCTCTCTCTCTCTCTCTCTCTCTCTCTCTCTCTCTCTCTCTCTCTCTCTCTCTCTCTCTCTCTCTCTCTCGTAACATAATTAAAGGTATGATAAACATAATTTCCTATTTATTATTTAATTTAATACGTTCAAATAAGGGACTCTTATTTTGTTGCTATTTTCTTTTCCGCATTGATATCCGTAAACTCGCGCGACTTCCGCTGTCAGTGTTAATATGGCCACGTCTAGACTGGAGATCAATTTTATCAGATTATTATCCCGCTGTGAATCTCTGGCTTCAGAAAAAAGAGGCGAAACGGAATGGAGACTAGAAAAGGTACAACATATTTACATCAAATATTTTATGTTTGCGATAAATGCTAATATTTCAAACTATTGAATGTTGTGCATAACAACAAAGCGATTCATATCAACATCGTTTAGGTATTAAATATGAAAAATATATTTTATAACTTGTTTCGGCCTTTATCTGTGTCATTCATCATTTTGTTAGTATATTTTATTATTCTCTTCTATCAGATTACATGAAATCTAATATAAATGCATTGTTTGATTATAAACATCATAATTAATATAAATCTTTTCCTTTTATAGTATGTTGGGGCTCTGGAGGAAATGCTTGTGGCTTTAAAAAAGAATCCCAGGTATCTTAAATAGGATTTATAGTGCAATACAACACGAAACCCATATTCATTGTTTACATGTTAACATAAATAGCTGTCTCTCTAATTCGTATTTGATGACTTTGTGCTTTATCTTAACACAAAACATGACAATATTCATTAACTTTGAGAGATGTCTATATGATAAAAACACATGAATGTATAGATAAAGATTCATATTTCTTTAACTGATTCCCTCAGCAAACCAACACCAGAAATAATGACAGATTATACCCGTAAAGTGGACTTTCTCAAGGGTCTCCTGGAGGCGGAAAGAATGGTTAGTTATTAAAAGACATGCATGGTGACCTAAAATACATTTATGATAACATGTGATAAGCTAATGCATTCATATTGTTAGAAAATTGAACTGTTTTGTGTTTCTTTCGTCATTTATAGCCGTCTCCAGCCGAGAAATCATTAGCCAATCAGTTTTTGGCTCCTGGGCGCACACCCACCATATCAAGCGAGAGGACGCCCACCAGCAAAACCGTTCACATACAGAGTAAAGCAAGATGTACTGAAGAAATGAAGAAGGAACTCATGAGCACAGTACGATTGTCATGTGTTATTAAAAATTATACAACAATACAGCATGCTTATAAATTGAACTGGCTGAATAAATTCAGTCTATGAAAAAACTAGGTTAGATATAGCTCAATAAAATTTTCTGCTTAGATCTCGAGAAGTTAAGATGTACAGAAATTTGATTAAACAAAATGTATGTGTCTTTACTTTTTTGTCTTGTCTATCCTAACAGGGAGGTTCAAATTCTGGTAAGTATTATAACTAAATCCTTACTAATAATATTACATCAATAAAATCTCCAATTAAGATTTTTAAATCAAGTAAAGATCACCCATTGTCTTTTCATAAAGTAAACCATGGCCATGTAATCCAACCAATCAGTGCAAAGTCTGTATATATAGCCAATCCTCACCTCTGTCCCAAGTTTTTGCAGCATCACTCTTCCACCCCATAGTCTCACTTTAAAGCTGTATCTAACCCAGTATTCTGGTTTCAGACCCCTCCCGTCGGACACCATGCTTTATTATTAAATTTGATTATATGTCAATGCGAACCATAGAAGTTTCCTAATAAAGTCCGGCTTAACATTGCATTATATTAAATTATGACATTTTTACATTGTCTGTTTCTTTGTCCTCCATCATCAGGTTCATTTGATTCAGACCTGAGACATAGAAGGTAGATTACATGCCACATTTCTGCTACCCTCATTGCTTTTCTGCTTTTCTATAAGACCATAGATACATTTTCTCTCTTTTCCCGCATGTTTCAGCAGGAGTATCCCCGTGGATGAGCGACAGTCTGCTGCGGAGCTGGACGCGATTCTTCAACAACATCACAACCTGCAGGAGAAGCTAGCAGAAGATATGTTGCACCTCGCACGCAACCTGAAGAATAACTCGCTCGCTGCTCAAAACATCATTAAACAAGACAACCAGGTCTCTGATTGCTTGTTAACATATAGAAAATTATATTTATGACTTTAATTTATTAAATTTTGCATGCATGTAGTCTATAAATCCTTTTTGGCAATAACAATGTGATGTGTGTCCACTAGAGGGCGCCATCATACTAGTATTACATCTACTTATTCACTTGTTTGATTTAAAACTAAATTTCCTATTACTAAATCATCAAGCAAATCTATTCTTTGGTTCTTGAGTAAATTATTTTATATAGCTCACAAGCAGCACAAAAGGTCATGGGTTCGAACCCAGGATTGATAAAAATGAATAGTCACTTTGGATATAATGCAAATGTAAATGTTCTTCTCATCTTTAGGTGCTGACTCAGTCCATGCGACAGGCCGACGTGAACTTCGAAAAGCTCAAGACGGAGTCGGATCGCCTGGAGCAGCACGCCAAAAAATCCGTCAACTGGTTCCTGTGGCTGATGCTTATAATCGTCTCCTTCACCTTTATCAGCATGATCCTATTTATAAGACTGTTCCCAAAACTCAGATGATGTACGACATTAGAATAGACTGGATTTATTTTATCTATAGCAGCTTTTTTGGACCGACTGTAGCTTTAAATTTAGCTATTTAATAAGATCACATTCAGCTGACAGCAATAATCTTTATAGGGCTGCTCCCAAAATTCACATTGTTACCTGCATGCCATGTTGTGATGCTCACTGAATATCTTTGTGTCTACAGTTGATGCTTACTAACAATTGAGTGTCTCTGTATTTGATCCCCCACATGGTAACACTAAGTATTAGGTAGCTTTAACCAGATTAGTCAGTTTATGATTTCATATCCAACTACGGCGTCTTTTTAAAGACATGGACAGAGTTTTTCCATCAGTACAGTGGGATGAGAGATAGCCGAAAACTTTTTTGCAATATTTCCGAAGCTTCCTGTTTACCCTTTAATATATTTAATACAAGACAAAAGTGGTACAACTTCAGTTTTGCATTAAAAAAGTTGCAATTAAAGTTTCTTATGTACGATGGGCGTGCAAACGGACCGTGGCTCTATTCTGATACATGCAGACCTGTTCAGACAGGAAGATTTCTGGCAAACAGCGGGAAGTATTTTTGCTCATTGGATGGAAGCACACATGGCTCAGATAGGAAAAGCGGATACGACAACCTCAGGGAACATGGCCGGAAAATAAATGCCCCTTATTTAGCTGCCCCCTTACTTAAAGATCTATTTGTGCCCGCTGTTCCCTTTATAGCACAAAGTCTTGCAGATGGATGGAGTATTCAGTATTGCTCAGATATGGTTATCATGTGTGTCATTGGTTAACGTCTGTGTGCGTTTGTTTGTTTTTGCGGTTTGCTGTTTGGTCTGTTGATGGGTGTAAATGTCTTTTTTTTTGTGGACTGTCATTGATTATATCTGTTGCTTGTGTTGACTTTGATTCATCAACCTGACCACAGAACAGTTGTATTGATGGTTTTGTATCTAATGGGTTCACTGTGAAGTGATAACAGAAAGGTATTTGGAAGCAAACATGCAGCGTCTGTTATTTTAATAAAATAATTTGCAATCCACTTGCTTGGCGACTGTATGATTTTTACATTTTTAATATTGTTTAAAAGTAAGATTTTTATGTTGAAACTTAGTCGGAAGACCTAATAATACTTTCCATAATATAGGTGAAAGTTAATTTAATCTTGAAAGTTTTTTACTAAATCTTGATCAACAAACAGAAAGAAAGATCTTCATAAGAAGAACTATTCAAACCATTGTGTAGATGGATAGATAGATGATGGATGGATCGAGATGGATTGATTGACAGAGATAGGCTGATTGATAGATTGTTGATTGATGGACAGACAGACTGAAAGATGGAAATACGAATAAAAAGATTGATATTTGGACTGATTGACAAATAAACTGATAGTTGGATGGATTTCTAGACAGACAGATAGATAGATGCACAGATGGACACATAAATAAATGAACAGATGGATAGACAAATAGACTAATAGATGGACTGATAGACAAATAAACTGATAGATGGATGAATGGGTGGACAGATGGATAGATCGACTGATAGACAGATAGATGGATGGCTAGACAGATAGAGAGATAGACAAATAGATTGATAGATGGATGGACAGATAAATGGATGGATAGACGGACGGACAGACAGATGGATAGATAAACAAATAGACAAATTGAACTAAAGATTGATTGATAGATAGATGGACGGATGATGGATTGATGGAGGGATGGAAACTCGGACAGATAGATGGATAGGTAGTTAGATAGAAAGATAGATGGATGGATATACGCACAGATGGACAGACAGATAGTCAAATAGACTGATAGATGGACAGACAAACAGATAGACAAATAGACTGATAGACTGGTAGATAGATTGATAGAAAAACAGATGGACAGATAGATAGATGGATGGACAAATAAATGGATGGATAGATAGAGGAACAGACAGATGGATAGATAGACAAATAGACTGATAGATGGATGAATGGGTGGACAGATGGATAGATCGACTGATAGATAAATGGATGGCTAGACAGATAGAGAGATAGAATATATACTGATAGATGGATAGACGCACAGATGGCCACATAAATAAATGGACAAACAGATGGATAGTCAAATAGACTGATAGATGGACCGATAAACAGACAAACAAACTGATAGATGGATGAATGGGTGGAGAGATAGATGGATAGATAGACTGATGGACGGATAGATAGATAGACTGGTAGACAGATAGATGGATGGATGGATGGATGGTAGACAGATAGAGAGATAGATGAATAGACTGATAGATGGATAGACGCACAGATGTGCAGATAGATAAATGGACAGGCGGATGGATGGATGGACGGACGGACAGACAGACAGACAGAGAGATGGATGGATGGATATACGCACAGATGGGCAGACAGATGGATAGCCAGTCAAATAGATAGATAGATAGATAGATAGATAGATAGATAGATAGATAGATAGATAGATAGATAGATAGATAGATAGATAGATAGATAGATAGATAGATAGATAGATAGATATACGCACAGATGGGCAGACAGATTGATAGACAGTCAAATAGACTGATAGACGGATGGACAGATACTGTGTAGACTAACAGATTGATAGACTGGTAGATAGATTGATAGAAAAACAGATGGACAGATAGATGGATAGATAGATAGTGGTACAGACAGATGGATAGATAGACAAATAGACTGATAGATGGGCATACAGATGGATAGATTGATGGGTGGATGGACAAACAGATCAATAGATGGACAAATAGATTGATAGATGAATGGATGGATAGATGGATGGACAGACAGATGAATAGATAAACAAATAGACAAATAGAACTAAGGATTGATTGATAGATAGATGGATGGATGATGGATTGATGGAGAGATGGATAGATAGAAAGATATATGGATGGATATACGCACAGATGGACAGACAGATAGTTAAATAGACTGGTAGATAGATTGATAGAAAAACAGATGGACAGATAGATGGATGGACAAATAAATGGATGAATAGATAGAGGGACAGACAGATGGATAGATGGACAGACAGATTGATAGATGGACAAATAGATTGATTGATAGATGGATGGACAGATGAATAGATGGATAGATAGATGGATGGACAAATAAATGGATGGATAGATAGAGGAACAGACAGATGGATAAATAGACAAATAGACTGATAGATGGATGAATGGGTTGACAGATGGATAGATCGACTGATAGATAAATGGATGGCTAGACAGATAGAGAGATAGAATATATACTGATAGATGGATAGACGCACAGATGGCCACATAAATAAATGGACAGACAGATGGATAGTCAAATAGACTGATAGATGGACCGATAAACAGACAAACAAACTGATAGATGGATGAATGGGTGGAGAGATAGATGGATAGATAGACTGATGGACGGATAGATAGATAGACTGATGGACGGATAGATAGATAGACTAGTAGACAGATAGATGGATGGATGGATGGATGGATGGTAGACAGATAGAGAGATAGATGAATAGACTGATAGATGGATAGACGCACAGATGTGCAGATAGATAAATGGACAGGCAGATGGATGGATGGATGGACAGACAGACGGACGGACGGACGGACGGATGGATGTATATACGCACAGATGGGCAGACAGATGGATAGACAGTCAGATAAATAGATGGATAGATGGATAGATAGATGGATGGATATACGCACAGATGGGCAGACAGATTGATAGACAGTCAAATAGACTGATAGACGGATGGACAGATACTGTAGACTAACAGATTGATAGACTGGTAGATAGATTGATAGATTGATAGAAAAACAGATAGACAGATAGATGGATAGATAGATAGTGGTACAGACAAATGGATAGATAGACAAATAGACTGATAGATGGAAATACAGATGGATAGATTGATGGGTGAATGTATGGACGGACAGATCAATAGATGGACAAATAGATTGATAGATGGATGGACAGATGAATGGATGGACAGACAGATGAATAGATAAACAAATAGACAAATAGAACTAAGGATTGATTGATAGATAGATGGACGGATGATGGAGGGATGGAATAGATAGAAAGAGATGGATAGATAGAAAGATATGAATGGATATACGCACAGATGGACAGACAGATAGTTAAATAGACTGATAGACTGGTAGATAGATTGATAGAAAAACAGATGGACAGATAGATGGATGGACAAATAAATGGATGGATAGATAGAGGGACAGACAGATGGATAGATAGACAAATAGACTTATAGACGAATAGAAGGATGGATAAATGGATGATGGATTGATGGAGGGATGGATGCTCAGACAGATAGATGGACAAAAGTCTGACAGAGGGATAGACAGACGGACAGATAGATTAATAGAAGCAGTAATCAGATGTTTTTATCCAAAGCAACTTAAAAATGCGAGAAAACCACATGTGGTTCATTTTGGTCAGGCATTAATATGAAAAGTGCTAAACAAGGTTTCCTTTAATATACATTTGTGAGTAAACTGCTGACGTGTGGAATTTTATAGGCTTACATCCATATCCCTTATGACCCCCAATAGTTAAGCATTATGTCCCCTAATACATCATAAATCATTGTTACTCTGACGCGACTCCTGTGGATCCAAAAGTGTAATTTTCCAAACCAGGTTGATCCACCTTTGAAGTTTAGTGAGTAGATGAAGCGCCTGTGAGTTTTAATTTCGCAGTTCCTGGCGTCTTTACCTCTGACGGTGAAAGCTCTGATGCAGGCGTGGGTTGAAGGTGGCGGGTTAGCTGGGGTAAAGGGATTGAAGCGACACCTCCAGTGGCCCGCGGGCCTCCGCTTTACCCCAGGAGAACCCAGCAGGTGCTGAGAGTTCCTGGAAACCAGGTTTAGACACAATGAACCCGCCCTCTCTGGCAAACTTTTGTGTTTAGTGAATGTTTGTACCAAATCTGCCAAACCTGAAGTTTCAATCCTGGAAAGCGGCATGTTGTGTCTTTTCAAGGTACTTTGATAAGAATTTGGAATGTGAAGGACATTTGTGTCTAACAACAAGGATCTTTATTATTTAGAAACTATTACATTTTTCATACCATCATGCAATTTAGCTTCAATGTATGATGTTATTTTATATTTTTATCAATAAGATATCAAATATTTGACAAGTCAGCTTGATGAAATCTACAACTTTGACAATTGTTTGTTATTTTCAGTTTTTTTTACTTTGGTTTTAATAGACATAATACATTGGTGGTGTGTGGAGGGCAGAGAGTTCATTTGAAACAGAGTTGTTGCGGCATGCCTCAGCAGGAAAAAGAGTGTGGGAACGTTCTTCCGCTTTGATCCTCGGCATCTCCTCTCAGAAGGAACCGGTGTAATTATGCCACCGGTCCTTCATGATGGGATGTTTGGGAGGAATCTGCTCTCCTGTAAAAGCAGATAGATAGATAGATAGATAGATAGATAGATAGATAGATAGATAGATAGATAGATAGATAGATAGATAGATAGATAGATAGATAGATAGATAGATAGATAGATAGATAGATATCCTGTAGATAAATTGCCACGTGGCAAAATCTCTTGTTATTGACATAGGGGTGTAAGTATTGGAACATCAGATCAATATTTGCTCGATCAATATTTGTTTATACGCATTTGACATTTGTTCTTGTATTTAATGAAGTACATCCTATGTTCCTATGTCAATCATTGCAAGGTGTGGCCAGATCTATAATAAGATGTTATATAATCATGTGGACGGAACTTAACTTCCGGTCTCTGTTTGTTTAGGGGTCTGGCTGGTGGCTCAACTGAACCCTGGGGTGAAAACCTCGTCGAAAATAACAAATGTTTTGGTTTCCTAAAGATGAGCAGGGTTCCCACGGGTCCTTGAAATCCTTTAAAGTTTGTAAATCTGGGGGAAATAATTCAAGGCCCTGGGAAGTTGTTGAAAATATACGTACATGAAAGTGCTTGAATATATATATGGAAGAATTCATTAATTCAGTGAAGAATTAATGGTGAGCGTGCACGAACATGAACAAAATGTGCTTCTTTGACCATCTGCAGTCAGGTGGGTAAGCGGAGGGGCGGTAATATAATCACAAAAATGATTTTGGATTACTTGTGTCAGTTGAGTATATGAGTTCTTATATAACGGATAGATTAATCACAGCAACCAAGATGTTCTGTGCCTGCGTGCTTTCACAGATTAAACTGTCTAATTAAATTACAATTATATTTCAAGCAGGCTGGCGTCTTAATGCCAGAATGACTTGTTGCTCTCAGGAGCACAAATCACATTAATGGTTCCCTTTAATGACTATTGCACAATTATTAATCCATTAACTGTTTCTTGTTCTGTCATATCCATTTACATTTGTGTTATAGGTAGCAGGTATTTCAGTGAAATCATTCCCATGAATGAATAAGGCCAGCAGGGAAAACCATTAAAGGAATTGTTCACCAGAAAGAGAAGTCCTTTTAGCATGGCACAAGATAGCAAATATTGACAAATGGATAAATTCAAAGACTGTTTAATTTAATTAATTATATAGAGACAAAGGTACAATTTTAAAGGGTGATTAACGTGACAGTATCATAGCATCCTACAATGTAACATCAATAAAAAATTTCTTGTATAATTATTATAGCTTACATATCTTATATTTCATGCTATCTTATGAGATATTACAAATTACAACTGTGTTATTATGAATTTACTAAATCTAAAATGTAGAAAATAATATAAAAATTGTATATGTATGTGTATTTATATGTGTATATGTGTGTGTGTGTGTGTGTGTGTGTGTGTGTGTGTGTGTGTGTGTGTGTGTGTGTGTGTGTGTGTGTGTGTGTGTGTGTGTGTGTGTGTGTGTGTGTGTGTGTGTGTGTGTGTGTGTGTGTGTGTGTGTGTGTGTGTGTGTGTGTGTGTGTATGTATTTATTAGGGCTGTCAAAAGATTAATCGCGATTAATCGCATACAAAATGAAAGTTTGTTTTTGCATAATATATGTGCACTGTGTGAAAAATAATTTTGCATATATAAATACAAACACATGCATGTATGTACTTAAGAAACATTTACACACATATGTTTATATATATATATATATATATATTCTTATATTAAAGATTATATATACATTTTACAAATTATACATAAACAACATTTTTCTTAAATAATACTAATAATTAAACACAATAAACACACAAATATATTATGCAAACGCAAACTTTTATTTTGTATGCGATTAATCGCGTTTAATCTTTTGACAGCACTAGTATGTAAATATATCATTATTTATAAAAAATATATTTTTATATTCTTTTCTACATTTTAGACTAAGGAAATTTATAAAAACACATATGTAATTTTGGGAATTATGTTTTGACTAAAGAAATTTTAAACTAAACCGAACTATATATATTGTGGCATTTTCAATATAATCACCCTAACAAAAATGTGTAAACATGAACTCTTAATTATTTTAACAACCCTGAGATTATAAATAATTATAAATTAATTATAAATAATTATAAACAATTATAAATAATTATAAATAATTATTATACAAACACAACTGTGTCTCAATATCAAACTTTTATTATCATGGCTAAAAGAACTTGTGATAACGAAATAGAGCTTGTTTAAATGCGTTTTTTTTTAAATAAATAAATAATGCTGTCAGTCAAATTCATGTTTAGTATTGTTTATTTTGTTTTATCTTGTATAAATCCGACGAATTATACTTAAAAGACAAGAGGAGGGAGGCAGAAAGAGAGTTTATAACCTAGTTTGTGGTTATTAAGAAATGACGTACGTATTTTACAAGTTGACTAATTCGTATGAATTCGTACAAAGCAAATTATACAAAAATGTGCAATTATTATAGAAAACATTAATGAAACCCCGCCCCTAACCCCGACGTCACAGGTGCGAAAGCAATTCGCACAAAAACGTAGGAATGTGGTCGTTTGCATTAATAATATTTGCTTTGGGTAAAATGTGAAATGGCTGCTAGATTATTTACAGTATTTATATTATATATACAGTATTTATTTATAATATGTGAAGTATTAACACAGCACAATGGCGATAACCGTGCATTTAATATCACAGATATTGACTGTATCTGTCTATTGTGACAGCCCAACACAATACAATATGGGGTGTGGGTGTAACAGAAACAGACTCCATGTCAGCGTGTCCGTAATCCGCGCTGATCCGCTCCGTGTTTTGTGTCACGTCGCAGCTCTACCCCAGCTGACTGGCAGTACTTGTTTACTGGTGGAGGTACACAGGGAAAGACGAGAGGGGGAAAACCATACCGACGACAACACGACTGAAGTTTTCCCACTTTCCGCGCATTTCCACGCCAATTCCCACAGCTAAACCGCACATCGAGCCCTTGTGGACTGAACTGACGGCTTTTACGGACAGTCCAGACGCGCGCTGCACGCAAGTCTGTTGATTAACGTGGAAGATTAACGCAACGCGGCCGAGACGCGCGTACGCTCGCACACTTTGGGAGCATTGTGCTGGGAGCAGAGGCTTTTGGGGAATATCAATATCTCTTTTTTTGCGTTGGAGACTTTGAAAATACACGAAAGTGTGTGGATATTTAATTTTGCGTGTCGTGTGAATGCCGAAACCCAGATATCGGATTTTGATGCGCGCATGTGTTTATGGAGATGTCCATTTTACGACGCGTCTTGAAGGCTGAGCTGTCTCCAAGATAGACACATTTGGCAGCGCGTGAAACGACCTGTGGAATAAGGCTTGTTTATTTGCACCTGTTCCGGGGGGGCATTACGAATTTGACACATTTGTGAAGTTTTTGTCTATTGGGAAACACGTTGCGCTTTTCTGTGAGCAGTGGGAATATTTATTATTATTTATTTTTAGTTTTTTCCAGGATACCCACACTGGGAGTTCATATTGGTATTTCTTTTTCCACAATTATTTCCAGACTGGTACCTCTTCAAATCTGAGGTATGAAAAAAATCAGGTGCTGTACCATTTCTTCAATTTTTTTATGTTTCATCTACTGAACGTTAAAGGATGATGCATCGCAACAATCGTTCAACATGATTCCTATTCGTTTATTTTTCACCCGGGTTCAAGATCATGTTATTTAATAGTGAATTCACCCATGCTGTGTAGTACGCACTACTAGTACGACTGGACATTATCTTGAACTGAAGCACGCTGGACCCCCGAGTCCCTTCTTAGGGGGTCTCATTTAAGTTGTTCCTCAGACTGAGACGGTTTTGGGAGTTATATTTACTAGTTTATCTGCTCTACAACGATTTTGAACACACCAGAGGTGGATCTGATTTCCCAGGGAAACTAAAACGTGTCGCGAGGCATAATGCGGCTGGACGCCAGTGTGGTTGTTTTGGTCACGTTCATCTACGTTGCGTGCCACTGCGGATCATTAAATGGAGAAAGTGAGTATTAACACACTCTAACACAACTTCATACCCATAAAACCGATATATTTATTCAGCTATGTGATTTTATTAACACAGTTTACAACACGGGACTTGTGGAATTTACTCCATGCAGACTGCGGAGGGCTTCTAATGTGTTAACAAGGGGTGTTTCTCACATGTGGCCGTTTTCATTGTGTTTTCACGCGGATATATCCACTTCTCATTTGTTTAATACAAAGCAAATATGATTAAAAAGTGAAAGCTTAATTTGAACAATAAGCCATAATCCGTCATGTTTGTAGCGAAACGCTTGTTTTTATCAGGCGTTTCCCCCCTTCATCCTCACAAAATGGGTCGCTCCTGAGGCCTGGCGTTCTGTGCGTCAGCCCGAAGGCCAGATTAGCGCTCGTGACTGGACTCGGCGGGATTCGCGCGAACGCGCCCGCTAGAATTCCACTCCCGGGGGCGTGCACGCAAGCATACGCACGTTCTTCACGTAGTGTTTGGAAGCTTGTAAACAAGTTGAAGCACTAACAAGATACGTAGGATTAGGTACATTTGCATTCTGTATTTTCTCTAAAATGCGTGCTTTTGTTATATGTGACATTAATATCTATCTATCTATCTATCTATCTATCTATCTATCTATCTATCTATCTATCTATCTATCTATCTATCTATCTATCTATCTATCTATCTATCTATCTTATCTATCTATCTATCTTATCTATCTATCTATCTTATCTATCTATCTATCTGCTTTGTAATGGGAGTAGTATTGGTTTTAATGGGAACCAATAGCCTCTGTGGGTGTTTACCAGTAATGTGTTGTATATTATAATGATGGGATGGGACCCAGTACAACAACACCATTAAATCCTACTGGAATAAGTCTCAAAATGCACAACTTGAAGGAATTTTATAATGGTTTTAATGGTGTGGCTAGTCGTTCATAATGTAATTTGTACTGTAAACCATTAAACTAATTGGCAGACTTACAATGGTCACCTGTTGTTGTTTTTTTGGAGCTTTTGTTTTCAGCCAATACTGGATGGAGGAACTGATCTGGAAATAATTGAATCTTGTTATAAATTACTGAAGCATCCAAAGTGTTCCTTGAAATGAAAGACTGGGAAAAACACGGAAGTGTTTTAAGCTAGTTTGCTTATATCGGAACATCTTGTATCGGAAGTGTCAGTATTTCAAGATCATGCTGCACCTATCATCTACTTGGTGTGTGTTACTAAAAAGATTCGTATTGCAGCATTTCTTTATTCATCTATATCTTTGCTCTATTTAACGAAACCGTTCCCAGCGGCTCTGTCTGGTTTCTTCAGTTTTTGCCGGATCCATGTTGTGTTTTGAAGTGAACTAACATTGTGACTAATTTACAGCACCTCTTTGTTGTACGCTCCATTTTGGCGACAGGTTGAAATAGAGCTGTTTAACGTTACTATCAGCTTATTCGATCCCATAGTCCTGTTTGGGATCACCTGACACTCTTCAGTTTGCCTTGGTATGTCTCCCAGAATTCCAAGCGTGTGGAATGTCTTTGAAGTGGCCCACCCTGTAGGTGCTCTCGCCGTTGAAAGTTTTGCGACTCGGTTGATTGTCTGCTGCCCGTTGACCTCTTGTCTTCCAGGTCATGTATCCGAACATTTGCCAGTAGCATGTGAGCTCTATGTTGAGCTCTCCGAATCTCCAGGGTGGGCTTTTCCCAGGAAATTCGAGCAATTTCGCTGGCTTCTGTTCATTGATGTGTGGGCATTTTCTTGAAGGTGCTCAAGTCTCATGTTACATTAAGAATTTTTTTTATATTAAATAATTTTAATTACAGTTAAATATAAAACATTGTAAAGCAATTGTAATTACTATTAAAGGATTATTAAAAAAATCTAGATAGTTTACTCACCACCATGTCCTCCAAAATGTTGATGTCTTTCTTTGTTCAGTCGAGAAGAAATTGTTTTTTTGGGAAAAAATCCAGGATTTTTCTAATTTTAATGAACTTCAATGGACCCCAACACTTAACAGTTTAATGCAGTTTAAAATTGCAGTTTCAAAGGACTCAACCGAGGCATAAGGGTCTTATCTAGTGAAACGATTGTAATTTTTGGCCAAAAAAAAAGCACCTTTAAACCACAACTTTTAAACCACAACCTCCGGTCCTATGACGCGCCAGCGCGACCTCTCGTTATACGTCATCACGACGTCAAGAGGTCACGGATGATGTATCGAAACTACGCCCCAGTATTTACAAATGTGGAGAAAGAGGACCGTTCCGACATTGTTGTATGTCGAATGATACTAATTAATGTCTTTGTGTTAGTTAATTGTTTAAAATGATCCGCAAATGTGTGTTTCATATATGTAACACGTGACCTTTCGACGTCATTACGCAATTACGCGAGGTCGCGCTGGCTTGTCACACAGACAGAGGAAGACGAGAAGTTGTGGTTTAAAAGTGCATATTTTATTTGAGCTTTTAGTTTTTCGCTAGATAAGACCCTTATGCCTCGTTTGGGATCATTTAGAGTCCTTTAAAACTGCAATTTTAAACTGCATTAAAACTGTTAAGTGTTGGGGTCCATTAAAGTCCATTAAAATGAGAAAAATCCTGGAATGTTTACCTCAAAAAACATAATTTCTTCTCGACTGAACAAAGACAGACATCAACATTTTGGATGACATGGTGGTGAGCAAATTATTTTGATTTTTTTTAAGAAAATGGACTAATCCTTTAATTTTACAATTAAGTACAATAAAAAGGACAATTAAAGTACACCCTGTCCCAGTCGGATGTTTTTCCCGTTTGTTGTCGTGTTTGTACGAACACTTAATAGCGCACCGTGTTTTTTCAGGCGTGAACAACATGACCTGCCCTTAATCCCCATCGCAGAGGTTATAATTTCCACATTGTTGGTTTCTGCTAACCTCTAAACTTTCTGACATTTGTTAATTAAAGATTCACGGTAATCTTTTATAAAAACTCAGTGTAAGATCGTGACCCACAAAAGAGGTGGATGCGTATTACGACATGCTTAAACAATCCGATCAGATGATCCGTTGCTGTTTGTATCCATGCGACTTTATCCGTCGGTGATCTCATGCAGTAATGTCTCTGTTAAACCATGCTTGTAATGCGGTGGTCAGCGCGTGTTGATCCTGGGACCTTTAGCACGTATGAGAGGGGTGGGAAGAAAGCTTGTCGTGAACATTTTGGGTTAAATGTGTTTCGAGAACTCTCATATGACCATGTTAGGTTGTGTTTAATTGAAAACAAATCCAATTAAATCAGTTCAGTGGAAATCACATTCAATATTTTGAAACTAAAATTGGTTTACCAAACTGAGCCAGAGAAGTGTGTGTTTTTTTTTTTTTAGTGGTGTGACCCAGTGTTGATTTAAGAGGAAATATTTGTATAAAAATAATTTAATGGGTGATGACAAGCCCCTTTATGCTCGCCGCACTTAATATCTCACTGGGGTTTGGATCAGCATGTGTGGCAGGAACACATGTGTCTCCTCTCTCAATTACAGAGTCTTTAATGTGTGCGATACTCATCTTTATTCTGCCAATAAACCTTTCAACAAGGTTAAGAAGCGACATTAATTTGTTTTACTTTGCGGGTGAATTCAGTTTGGATTTTTTGCCGCCCCTCTCCTTTCAAATAAACACTGTCGGATAGTTTAGGAAAGAAAAAGGACAATGAATGAAGAAATTTTAATCGGCACATATTTGCACTTCTTTGACTGTCAAAGTATATTGCATATAAGTTGATAAAAATGGCTTGGTTTGTGGTTTTCTCCTAACAGCTACAAAAATATATATTTTACGTTTACGTTTACGTTTCAACTTTAACGATACATCAGATTTATGGGAGAAAAGGGGTTTTAAGTATTTCAGAATTAGTTTTAATATCAAGAGTTTACTTAAAATGTTGCTCCATGCTTTAAATCTCATTGCACTGCGTTGACCATTTACGTTTTTGTTGTTCTCACGTAAAGAAATCTCATGTGAGAAATCGCCAGGCTGCTTTCCCTAAAAACACCTTTGTGGGTTTGTGTTGCCCTGGGCTTTCTTTAGCCGGAGGTGAAAGAGTTCACTGTTGGTCACTTTTTTTGTTTTCCTCTCACACGGCACGTATTCGATACGTCCAGCCTGGGCGGCACGTACGAGCGGCCACGATAATCCGCCCCATACGCACAATCAATCGGCTGTTTATCAGAGGTTTTGTGAGTGTGAACGGCAAACTCAGTCACCTTTATTGCCTGCTTGTTTTCGTCAAGTGCAGTTATGCATAAATAATCGGGGTCGGTAGACTTTGAGAAGGGGCCAAGCTCGAACGTGTTTTTCCAGGTTTTTTTACTTTTTCCTGTATGCAATTCAGAGTTTTGGTCGTACACAAGTTAGTTTGACCTACTTTCATTTATTAGGGCCAAAAGCAGTATGTTTAAAGAGCACCTATCTCATTGCTAAAAACAACGTTGTTTTGTGTATTTGGTATAATACAATGTGTTTGCGTGGTTTATGGTTAAAAAACACGTTATTTTCCACATACCGTACATTTTTGTAGCTCCAGATTATACTCTCTTCCTGAAACGCATGGATGCCTGATTGGCCAGCTAATCTTTACGTTGTGATTGGCCTGAATACCTCCGACGTCAATGTGAAAAGTGACACTCCTTACCATGTTTGAAAGATTCGCGCACAATGCAATGCTAACAGGAGTTAACTTACCATCTGTGAGACAAAGCGGGAGGAATTATGATAATGTCGTCTTGTCTATATCACCAATCCCAGGAAGTAAACTGTTGCCTACAATCCGTGTGTTTGTTGTAATCCAAGAAAAGAGATTTACGTTGAAAACGATAACTCGCGTCATTGTTTACTTTGGGGTTTGTACCTTTTGCATATCGTTAACATGTACTAATACATACTTACACACCAAAGGAAATTTTTTAAACGTGAATCGGACAATAGGTGCTCTTTAAATTCAATGTGAAATTGCATTCGCAAGTCAATTTTAATTTAACATTTTTTTGTGTGTAATATTAAAACTACTTTAAAACCTGTTTTGAAAAATATTTGTTGAGAGGAAAACTTCAGAAAAGTGTCCTAATACAGTATGAAAGCAAGCCAAGTGCTGCAGAGACGGTTCATAATGGACTTGGCAGCCAACCAGGGCGAGAAATAAGCCATGATTTACTATAGTGTGAAAGAAACAGTTAGTGGTCCACCGATATGTTTTTTTTTTTATGGTCGATGCCGATATTAAGGAAGTGTATTCGCCGATCTGAGTCCGAAATAACACAAATGTTATTAAAGTAATTAAGAGACGCCAGAAAATTATGAAACTAAATAAACATTTGTTATGCATAACATTTATACATATACCCTTTTAAAGTACTTAAAACATATTTACAAGACATAATTAATGTGTACCTGACATTTTATTGTTTGAATAAGTGTGTTGAACTAGTGCGGCGTTGTGTTTGATACAACATAACGTCATGTTAAAGTCAATAATGATTAGTCATTTTACTTTCTGTCAGACTTTTAAGTAAAAGATAAATTTACTGTCTGATTGAAAATAAATAAAAAATGCAGATAATAAAAAATCCAAATATCGGCCGATATAGACGGTTTCATCGGACGCATGTGCGGTGACGCGATACGCGTCTAGTCCGAACTTTACTTCCGGTTTCAGTTTTTTAATGGTCTGACTAGTTGCTAAACTGAACTCTTGAACAAATACCTCGTCGAAAATAACAAATGTTTTGGTTTCCTATATAATCTACATGTTGTTTATTTTGCTTGTTATATAAATAAACTATGTTTAAAGTACTTTGTTGTCCGGATATTACCGGAAGTTGCGTGAGGACCACGAAAGCCGCTTGTTTATGTTGTTACTGCTGAAGCAGTCTATATCGACCTCTGCATTATATTGGCTTATTACTAGAAACAGTACATCTATTGTTAATTATAAAAGTTACCTTGTTAAGCTTTATTTATTTAGTTTATTTATTAGGTCTGGGCAAATAATCGTTTTTTAAAACGTGGTCGATTCAGAATTGATTCTTAAAGAGTAGAATCGATTTTTTCTTTCAAATTTATTTCCGCAAACATTGAACGAAAGATTAACGTTAATCGAACTACTAGTCTTCTTCACTAGATTTCACCCATTTTTTTGCCTTGCGCAGTGTTACCAAGGAGCAAGATTAGTATTTGTATTAAATCTATATTCATTGAGTTGAATCGAGAATCGAGTATAAAAACCGTCTCGAGAACCGGAATCGAATCGAGAATCGTAATCGAATCGTTTTGATAGCTTGTGGATCGAAATCGAATCGATCTGGAAAATCTGAATCGATTCCCAGCCCTATTATTTATCCGTCCGTCGCTTTTGCGATGTAAAATCAACCTGTTTTGAGTTGTGCATCAAATGTCAACTGTACATTTTACAGCTCACAAGCGATTCGAAATAAAGTGAGGTATTGTTTTGAATGCAATCCTTTTGTGTATGATATTTACACAGCACTGCGTGTGCCACAATGCACAATTTATTTAATATATTAAAAAGTATTTAGTAACAGAAAGGTTATGGTTCTGATGCAGGCAATCTTTGCAGTCCTGATATACAAGACGTTCCTATTGAGTTTAGGTGACATGCATTATGGAGGGGTTTGTATGTGCATGTCTCACCTTGGGATAAGGATATCCAGAATGGAAAAATCAACATTCAGATTTTTTTTAGGAACTGTTTAGCGTCCAGGAGAGTCGAACGGAAAAACAAATAGTGGAAATATTAGTTAGAGCTCGGTGTAATGAATTGATATTTCATTGCTGTCTAATGTTGCATGTACATGCTCGCAAAATATTCAGAAATGCATGAATAACCTTGTTTATGGAGAGCTGAAATAATTCACGTCAGTGAGGTTTGTTATTTTAGGATTGTGCAGAGAAAACGAATAACTCCTCAGGTTAGCTTAAACAAAGATATGCTTGCTTTTTGTTTTATTCAAAGTTCATAAGTTTGATCATATTTTATTTAATTCCATGCATTTATATCATTCGCCATCCAGTCCTGTTTTGTTTGATCACCTTTCGTTCGAGTTCACCGAGTCTGCCCATTAGAGTCTGACAGAGCGTGCAGAGTGTTTATGGTAGATGCAGGCTTACCCAGCAGCAGGCGGTCTGAGCCGGTGGTCTCCAGAACAGACAAACAACCCATTAAAGTGACCTGTCTGCCCCCGTGGAGGAGCAGCCGTTCCTCTCTCCGCGGTAACTCTGTGGATCGAGTCCAGAGGCGACAGGAGAGAGAGCCACGCTGCAATGGCCGTATTCATCTGCTGTCTGGCCTGCAGTCTAAATGAGAAATTGATCAGTATTGGTTTTTGTCGTCTTTGCTACTTCCAGCTATATTTCCGCTCGGCAACCCGTCGCTTTCAAGACACATGCTGTTAGGGTTGGAGGATTGTAAATGAGAGTATAAACAAAGTCGTAGAGTTATATTATTTAACATTAATAATATATAATACCATTGTTATGAATAATAATCCGATTAAAATATTAACCTATACTAATTGACCGATTAATTACCGATTATTAACCATCCCTGATCATTTTTAATCAGAAAAAGGCGTCTCTAGTCCGATTCTGGTCATCATCCAAGACTCCATACGTGGCCGCCGCCGCCTCCGACCGGGCTGCGGATTCGAGAGAAATAGCCAAATAGTGAAGATGCCAGTTCCCATCTGGTTTTGGAGCAGCATACCTCTGCTGTCGGCAACCGCGTCCCCGTTGACCCGAGGGGCGCGTGGCCGCTTTTAGCAGCACTAGGAAATGCGTTCCAGTGTCTCTTCAGCAGTAATGGGGCAGAAGTCTTGCAGCGAGAGCGTAATTACCGCACGGCTTTTGATATTTGATGCTTTCACTGTACATTTCATCGCTTGAAGCGCATCAATGCAAAACTGCCACGGTTTGCTTTTGGTTTCGTACTCGGCAGGCCTGAGAACAGTCTTCTGTTTGTTAAGACTTCCTGATAAATGAATTCTTGGCTTTGTAGATCTAGACTGTTTAGGCTAAAAGCGTTTTTCTGTTGTCCAGATGATAAATAGAGGACACGGAGTTCAATTTGTTCCAAAATTGTGAAGTTGCAGAAAGAACCTGTCCACTATATGTGACCCTGGACCACAAAAACATCATGATGGTCGATTTATTAAAGAAAGCTGAATAATTAAGGTTTACATTGATGTATGGTTTGTAAAGATTGACCGAAATTTGGCAGAGAATACAATTATTTGGAAATCTGGAAGCTGACAGTACCAAAAAATCGAAATATTGAGAAAATCGCCTTTAAAGTTGTAAAAATAAAGTCCTTGGCGACACATATTATTTATGATACATTTTTGATATTTATGGTAGGAAAAACATGATCTTTACTTAAAATACAGATTTTTTTTTTTGGCAATTTTTGGCAATTTTTGGCAATTTTGCCCCATACAATGCATTGTTGGATATTGCTACAAATATACACATGCTTCTTATGACTGGTTTTGTGGTCCAGGGTCACATATGGGTGATTCTCACGAAATCCGGATTTAGAAGTGACCAGCATCCGAATTTTTAAAAAGCCCTTGAAGACAATTTTTTTTTGCACATGTAAGATTAATGTTTGAACTTACTATAACCATTATATTTAGAGGATTTACAAAATATTTCCTATAGAATTATTTAAAAAATTTTAGATGATCATTATCAAAAATTATCATTACCGCAACATGATATTATATTAAATATATGCATTTACAAACTCATGTTTCGGTAATGAGAACTAAAAAGTTGTCTAGGTACTATGACAAACAAAATTTTAACTTTTATCTGGAGAGAAAAAATAAGAACTGTTTACCTGGTAGCCATCTTGAGTGTCGCAGTCAAATATGTCATTTTTTGAAAATGTTAGTTTCTTGAGGAATTAAACAATGATTGAAAATTGTTGCGGAGGATGAGAAAATTGGTCTTGGACACATTTATATTCCTTATTATTGTCTCTACATTTACCAATGATCACCAAATACCACATATTTCTTTACTGTAAATGTTTATTATATTACATGTACTGAAGCATTTTATTTTTTAGATTTTTTAATTATAAATATTTCCAAATCCAGAACCCAAATCCAGTCATGGACACATTGCGGTAATGAAAATTTTCCCCTTAAATGTGGAACAAACAACAAAATTGGTTTGTATGATGTCATTTGAAATCATGTGCAAAATAGTACATGAAGAGATGTTTGTAACTGTATGCTTCTTATTTTGATACTATACTTTGCATTAACTTTTTATCAAAATGTTTCATGTTTCAAATGCTTAAATATAAATGCTAGATGTACCATTTAATATAAGTTTTTTTGTAACTTTTTACTTGATAGAAATAAAAATCTGGGTTGTTGAAGCCATGCTGCCATCAAAGAACGACTAGCAGACCACACACTAGCCTTTAATATTAGCCTAATATTAAGGATGCATGTAATATTAATATACATTTATTGCACGAGGGACGTTTAGCTCAAGCAAGCGCCTCTCCGAGCGGCCTTGATGTTCCTGACATGTGGTCCGAGAGCCACCGCACTCCAATTTCCAAGCGCTAGTTACTATTGCTAGTAGCGTATTAAATTATCCATGGAGAATGCGAAGTTAAAAATAAGGAAGGCTGTCATAATGTAAACACTGCTTGAGACGTCAAGGGCTTTTCTTATCACCCGTTTATTAATAATGTTGTGTGATAAGTGATTTGTGAGGTTTATTGTCAAGTGTAAAGGTTCATGTTTTGCTTGAAATCGAATCCTCGAAGTCTCACGATCACATTGCAGTAACTTAGCCTTGTTATGAAAGTCAAACATTCAGTGCAATTGTGTTAAGTGTATGTATATGTTCACATAAGTTGCCATAGGCACGTGTTAACATGCGCTTGCTTCACGTCACGGGAAGGAAAGCTAATGTTACAGCTTAAGTGTCCTGGGTAATACCTACTTAATTTCTAACTATACATCAGTTTGTTTTCTCTGCATTTCGGAAACGAAAGTTGACCCTCATAACTGCAGATGCCATGGCATTCGGTTTGCAAAACTGTAACTTTCACACTCATCTGTGCTCTTATTGATGGGTTTGCATGATAAGCAACAGGGATGTGTCAGCTCAGCGTCTCGCACGCATCCATACTCACTCTCGTCTTTATCTCCAGATCTTTTTAGATCTTCATGCACTACTTGTTGCTTGTTTGTACAACTTTTAAAGCATCATTTTGACCTCATATGGAGATTGTGGTCCTACCATTCATCCTCAAGTGCGTGCCTTTTCAAAGTTGATACAGAACATGTGGCTAACGGGACGTTTCGATCCGATCTCATGCGACTTTACAATTAGCAAACCGTTCACCATGCTACATTTTTTTTTGTTGCACTTTACTCATCATTATGCATTACTCGACCAGCTGCGGCATGTATGCCCCCTACCCATCGGTTTCCAGAGAGTGGCGTAAACAAGCAGCAACTTAAAACCTGACGTCACCCTAGTGACACCCATAAATCACCTGTAAAGCAGCCCGGTGTCCACTTTCATTCAGGTCGCCCCCCGCCCCCCTTACGGACCAGCCGAGCAGTTCAGTGCACATTTATCAAGTTTGATATCAGACGAGTGCACAGGTCTCAGATCTGTTTGCGCCTGACTTTGGAAATGTTGACCGGTACAATAAAACCAAGATGTCCTGACCTACAAAGGTTGATGTGCCGGGTCACTTGGTCGTATTAAGATCATAATGAGTTTATAAGTAATAAATATTTTGGTGGCAAGTCAAAAATGTGCTTGGTATGTCCCATTCTTTCAAGAGAAGCATTATCATTTGTATTACTATACACTGAAAAAATGATTCATTAATTTTTTTAAGGTAAGTGGTTGCAATCAATTTATTTAAGCTACATTTAAACAAAAGTTTTTTGTTTTGTTTTTCAAATGTTTTTATTTAAATGTAGCTTAAATAAATTGATTGCGCGACCACTTACCTTAACAAAATTGAGTAAATTGAATGAAAAAAAATTTTTCATTATAGTTTATCTACATGCATCACAGTTAAACTATGGTTATTTTAGTGTAACCACAGTAAATTTGTGGTTACTATTGTCCTACCGAAAAGCTATGGTTACCATAGTAAAATTAACTCTTTGGTAAGAGTTACCAAACTGTGAAGGAGTTAACATGGTATGTCACGAATTTGCTTACATTTGAATAGTGCCCTAGAAATAATTCAGCTTCTTGTTTGTTGTTTTGTTGCGTCTTGTTGCTTTGTATATTTATTGTTGTTAGTTTATGTTGTTTAAATAAAGCTGGAAATTAAATTGGATTTTGAAACCATATCAGAGGGTCATATGCTGGAAAAAATACCCACGTGTTACCGAAAATCGATATACCGCCCAGTCTTAAATTATGCGCAGTTTGAAAATACCTCCGTTAGCTGCGTTTCCATTACCATTCAAATTGCGCAAATTGACATTGGGAATTAAAAATATGATCATGGAAATGCGTCAATATAGAGCAAAAATTTATTAACGGTCGCTTAAGGTGTTTTTTTTTGCAATTCAGAAAAGGTGTATTTTCCAAAACGGCAATTAAAACACTGTATTCGCATATTCAGGTCACTTGATATAAGTAAGTGACATAATCATTATTTAAAAATGGCGCGGAATATACTAAAACCTCCCAGAAACACCTCAATACGTGTCTGCTCCCAAGTAAAAGAGGCTTTCCTTGTCAATTATGTTTGGATAACACTCCTACATCTTTTTTTATTTAAAATAATGTACGATTACTTCTAAGAAACACTTATACGTTGCCGCTCCTTTAAGGGGCTTTCCTTTCACTTATACTCGTATGTCCTCTTCGGTTAAAGATAATGCCTAGTGCGGTAGATGTGATATTCGTAAATCTACCAATATCAGTCGACGTGATGTTTGGGATGACTTATTGCGAGACGAAAAACTACGTTTCAGTCGCATATCGGTGAATGGAAATGCCGTCATTTAGAAAATAACGCTATAGTTTTATTCTGCATTCAGACCAGCTGCGGTACACTCTTAGAAAGGATGTGTAAATTTTTTATACATCTTTGTGCGTTAAAATTTTAACACATTATGTGTAATTTTAAAACATTGTGTGTCATTTTGTGTTGATTTTGTGTTAAAATATAACACAAAATGTGTTGTGTCAATAATAACACAGTGATGGGAATTCTGGGACAACGCATTTAGTTTGTTGTCCCACAATCAACACTAATGTGTTGTTTTTAACACATTCGTTCTAAGAGTTTAGAGGCGTGAAGCGCAAGTGATTTCAATGTTAAGTCAACGTAAAGATGCGTTGAGGGGCGTCTGGAGGAATCGCCGCACAAATGATGTGTTTAGCGTGGCATGGTAGACGCGATTCTGCCTCATTCGCGCGTCTAGTTCATGCGAATTGAGCGTTGCCGCAGCAAACGCACGAGTTGAAAAATAAACTTTGCCGACAAAACACGCCGCATTAACCAATCAGGAGCTTGCTCTAGTAGTGACGTACTTAAAGGAAGCGAACAGAGTCGCAGAATGTCTCTGACAAGAATTTCACGCGCGGCTTTCACGTGTGAATGAAGCGAGTAAACTCAAAATGTTCAAGCGGCAAACTAGACGCTGTAGACGTGAATTTGACGCCTCAAATGCGGCTGTTGTGCACCCACAGTTAATGGCTGCAAATTACTCATCTAATCAAAAGGTGGCAGGTTTTCATTTGTCAGCAGGTTTGGGAACTTTTCTAAATTCGAGGTGTAAAACGGTCAAGTTGCATTTGTTGGCAGTCGAAGCGCTGTGAAATGTTTGTGAAACCCTGTGTTTTTATTTATATTTATACTTCTGTTTTTGTTTTCTGCGAGGTGAGCAGACTGCCCGTGTTTGTGCATGCTAGGACATTTTGTCGTTGTATAACTTTTAATTATCTTTGGTACCTGATGATGTAACCATTTCTCATGTTTCTTGATCCGGTAATATTACGTTTTTGCTTTCTGTCCTGTTACTAGTTTCGTCATTCCTTATCAAACCCATTTTACGTTTTTTTTTTTTTTTTTTAAAGATGTTTAGCAGAAACTCGTCCAATCACTATCAGTGGGTTTATACACGGTTACTGCGTAAGATGGTTCAATTGTTTAGACGACCCAGCGAATTATCGATTTTGAGTATGTACACTGGAAATAAATTGTTGTGTTGTTTTATTTATTTATAATGGGACCATGCACAATTTTTAACATAAAATTCCATTCCATGTTTTGTACCGGATTTAGCCAAAGGCTAATTTTCAACAGTCCCGCAGACAGGTCAACACTAGCATAACATTACACAGACAATACCCATGTTTACATACAATAAATATATACATTAAATGCAGCATGAAGTTTAAACAACTTGGTTTTGCAAGCCAATTCAACCTACTATTTTATGTTTTGGCTTGTGAAAAGTTGACATAACTTATAAAATTAAGTTGAAATTGTTTAAAGTAACATAAAGATATATGTTGATTTGACACAAATGCTGCATAGTTTTTTTTACAGTTTAGTTATGCACAACCCAAACAGCTGCAAAGTACTTGTTTATATCTCAATGTGATGGATGCACCTGCGCACATCCAACTTTTATTTTACTGTGAATCTCATTTTTCTACCTCTACCAGTTTGTGGGTTTACCTTTTTTTTTTGTGGTAAAACTGACATTTCAGGCTGCGATAGGAAAGCAATTCACCCCAATAACCGAACATCACAAAAACTCAATTTGTTTTGTTCTGCAGGTCCGAAAAACCCTCGCACCTGCAGACCACATATGCCGTTTGTCTTTACAAGAAACACGCTGCTTTCTTTGTTTTCCAGGCGTGCCCTTTCAATTGTGATTCTGTCGCTAAATTGCTTGATTCACACTTATTTATCACACTTGATTTATAATGGGCGCTTGTAGTGCGACTTACCACAAAATAGGCTGCTGTGATTTTTTTTTTAAACTGATTTTCGCAATGAAATACAGTGAAACCCCCTCGCACCTCGAGAAAGCCCTGTGAGTGTTCTTTTGAATTTGAATGAATGGAGAGGCTCTGAATGGAGCTGTGCATGGTGTTATCTATTAGCATCTGCTGTCTTGTCGCTTTGCTAATGAATTCTCAGTGTGAACGGTTGGATTATGAATGAAGTGAGAGAAACAGACACACGCTTTAAGTATCGCTCTGCCCTGAAAATCTCTCGTATTTCTGTTTGGATGTCGTTCAGTTGTGATTTTGTGTGTTGTTTAGATATGATTTCACTGTTTTGGGTGTTAATTGGAAAGTTGATTGTCATACAAATAGTTTTTATTTATATCAAGTTGTCAATGAGGCTACACGTTGACGTTTTGTGTAATATCGCTTTGGGTAAACCTGAGTTCCTGATTCCTCTTCCTTCCCTTACGAAAATTATCCATGGTTTTACTACAAATAAAATGTAGTTAAGCTAACAGTTACCACATGGTTTTGCTTCAGTTACTATAGTTTAACCATAGGTGTTGTAGTAAGACCATGGTTACTTCACTTTTACTATGGTACTACGTTTATGTACGCAAGATAATTTTTTCTAGTTTTGAGGCCAAAAAAAACATAAAAAATCTAAAACAATTGTCATTTATATTATAAATAATTATATGTATATTAGATATATATTAGTGTACTGATTAATAGTTGTTATTGGGATGCGATTAATCTATAGCAGAAAAAGTTTTTGTCACAAGTTTTGGTTCTATTTTGTCAGAATAAAAGTTTTTGGTTTTGTTTAGTGTACTGATTAATAGTTGTTATAGGGATGCATAACGATTATTTGCAATTAATCTATAGCAGAAAAAAAGTTTTTGTCACAAGTTTTGTTCTGTTTTGTCAGAATAAAAGTTTTTTGTTTCGTTTAGTGTACTGATTAATAGTTATTATAGGGATGCATAACGATTATTCGCGATTAATCTATAGCAGAAAAAAGTTTTTGTCACAAGTTTTGGTTCTGTTTTGTCAGCATAAAAGTTTTTGGTTTTGTTTAGTGTACTGATTAATAGTTGTTATAGGGATGCATAAGAATTATTCGCGATTAATCTATAGCAGAAAAAAGTTTTTGTCATAAGTTTTTGTTCTGTTTTGTCAGAATAAAAGTTTTTTGTTTTGTTTAGTGTACTGATTAATAGTTGTTATAGGGATGCATAACGATTATTCGCGATTAATCTATAGCAGAAAAAAGTTTTTGTCACAAGTTTTGGTTCTGTTTTGTCAGAATAAAAGTTTTTGGTTTTGTTTAGTGTACTGATTAATAATTGTTATAGGGATGCATAACGATTGTTCGCGATTAATCTGTAGCAGAAAAAAGTTTTTGTCACAAGTTTTGGTTCTGTTTTGTCAGAATAAAAGTTTTTGGTTTTGTTTAGTGTACTGATTAATAGTTGTTATAGGGATGCATAACGATTATTCGCGATTAATCTATAGCAGAAAAAGTTTTTGTCACAAGTTTTGGTTCTGTTTTGTCAGAATAAAAGTTTTTGGTTTTGTTTAGTGTACTGATTAATAGTTGTTATAGGGATGCATAACGATTATTCGCGATTAATCTATAGCAGAAAAAAGTTTCTGTCACAAGTTTTGGTTCTGTTTTGTCAGAATAAACGTTTTTGGTTTTGTTTAGTGTACTGATTAATAGTTGTTATAGGAATGCATAACGATTATTCGCGATTAATCTATAGCAGAAAAAAGTTTCTGTCACAAGTTTTGGTTCTGTTTTGTCAGAATAAAAGTTTTTTGTTTTGTTTAGTGTAATGATTAATAGTTGTTATAGGGATGCATAACGATTATTCGCGATTAATCTTTAGCAGAAAAAGTTTTTGTCAAAAGTTTTTGTTCTGTTTTGTCAGAATAAACGTTTTTGGTTTTGTTTAGTGTACTGATTAATATTTGTTATAGGGATGCATAACAATTAATCGCAATTAATCTATAGCAGAAAAAAGATTTTGTTTACATATGTGTGTGTGTGAACTGTGAATAATAATCTTGTATAGATAAATGCACACGCATACATGTATATATTTAAGAAACATAATTTGTATATTTATGTATAATTTATATTATATATAAATATAAATACTTAATATATAAATGTATATTTTTTCTTAAAATTATAAATGCATTTGTGCACATTTATATATACATAATTATTATACACAGTTCTCACAAATATATGATTTAAAAAAAACTTTAATTCTGCTATATCACGATTAATCGTTATGCATCCCTAAGTGTTTACAGTATTTCCTATTTTTTATTTACTTAAGTCTTGATTGTTTTTCATTTACACTGTTTTTTGTAAAACACAATTTGTGTATTGTAATATTATTTTTATTTTTTTAAATATTACTGTATATGTGTCTATAATGCACATAATTATAGTTCTATAATTATTACATAATATTCTAATTTATTAATACTTATTAGAATTAAATATAATACTTAATATAATTTAGTAGGGCTGCTTGATAACGGGCGAAATCATATTCATTATTATTATTATTTATTTATTTTTTTAACTCATAATCGCGATTATTTAACACGATTACTCACTCAGTGACTTTGGAAACATGCATTTATTTAACTTTTTTATTAAAGGTGGGGTGCATGATTTTTGAAAAACACCAATTTTTCAGCCCAAAGCAATTTATATTTTATTTGCACAATAATTGTTTTACCTCAATCTTGTTTTTGTTATTGTTTGAAATAAAAATTTTAATTCTACTATAATTTAGTAGAATATATTTGTATGTTAAAGCTTGCGAATATTTACCATCATTAAATGCTGATTGTTTACATCTTTCTGGTTGCAGTTTGCCCCAGCACGGACATCCGCAACAGCGCAAGCAACCTGCGTGTTCTCGAGAACTGCACGGTTATCGAGGGCCACCTGAAAATCCTGCTCATGTTCAAGACCAGACTGGAGGACTTCCGTGGCCTGAGCTTCCCGAAACTCGTCATGATCACGGACTACCTGCTCCTATTCCGCGTCTATGGCCTGGAAAGTCTCTCCGACCTCTTCCCCAACCTCACCGTCATCCGCGGCAACAACCTCTTCTTTAACTACGGCCTCGTCATGTTCGAAATGCTCCAGCTGAAAGAGATCGGCCTTCACAGCCTGACCAACATCACGCGGGGGGCCGTGCGCATCGAGAAGAACCCGGACCTCTGTTACCTTGCCACCCTCGACTGGTCGAAAATTTTGGACTCGGTGGAGGACAACTACATCGTGGCCAACAAGGACGATCGCGAGTGCGGAGATGTTTGTCCTGGTACCGTCACCGGCATGACAACCTGTATGCAGACCACCATTAACGGGAATTTCGGCGATCGCTGCTGGAACCAGGATTATTGCCAGAAAAGTGAGTTGATATTTATTTTATTGATTTGTTTTTCGCGTCTATGTTGTGTTTAAGTTATTACAACAAAATGTAAAATAATAAGTTGAAACGACTTGCACAGCCAGTTTGATTAGACTTCAAAATTCAAGGCAGCTGAAATATTTAAAAATTATGCATTTTGCAATTTATTTGCAATATATTAACACATGTCGGAGTCCTAATAGCAACATGACCTTGCTGCGAGCTGCATAGTAAACAGATGTCCTGACTGATTTGCAAGTCAAAACTTCTTTCAATAGCTGAGGTCCTTGATTCGTGCGTATGAGAGTTAAAGGTTTGGCTGGATGAAGCTGCTTTGATAGCACTGGACGCACTGTGCCTATACTAATACTATACTGATCCTCTCGTGTGGTCCTGATGGTCGTGGGTTCAGCGTGTTCCTCACAAGTTTTGCATTCACATCACACCTAACATCCTGAATCCGCTCAAGCACGTTCTATACTTTCACCTCTCGCATTATTTGTTTCAAAGCGATAGACGAGCTTGATATGTCTGTCTGGACTTAAACACTTGATAGTGAATTGATAATCAATTACGAGATAAAGGATTACTTCAATTTCATTTAAAAATTTAATAATTTACTCTCACCCATATGTTATCCAAGATGTTTGTCTTTCTTTGTTCAATGGAGAAGAAATAAAGTTTTTTTTTACAAAAACATTCCAGGATTTTTCTCAATATTGTGAACTTTAGTACAGTTACTGAATGCAGAACTTCTCAGTCATAAAAAACACCTGCGAGGCCTGAAAGAGATCAAGCCTCAGCCAAGTAAGAAAAAGTAAAAGTAATGCATGTATTACTTTCAATGAAAAGTAACTAAGTAAGTAAAAGTAACACACAAGTAACTTTTAAGTAAAATGTAAGTATTACTTTCCATGAAATGTAACCTAAGTAACGCAATTAGTTACTTTATTGGGAGTAACTTAATATTGTAATGCATTACTTTTAAAAGTAACTTTTCCCAACACTGGTTGTTAATGATGTTAGTTGTCTGCGCCGATAGCCCTGTGGTTAGTCATTGTGCTCACGATGACCCGAGTTTGATATTTGTCTTAAAGGAATTTGCTTGTTTTTGGTTGCGTTGCTCTTTTCTTTAGCGTACTCCGTGTTAGTATGCATCTGTTGTTTTCCATTCTGTTGTGCAATCCAACTCGTTTTGATCTCAAGAATACAAGAAATGCATCTAATCGGGTGAGCAGGACCCTCAAAAAGTTCAGGGCTTCTTTGAGATGAATAGTAGAGAAGTTGTTGACAAAATCCACAGACTGTCGATTTCAAAACATTTCATAGTGACATCACATGTATATTCCCAATCGACATGTTTGTGTAGTGATATCAACCCTGCCGAATCCGTGCTGATGAGGTCACGTTCTTCACTAAGGCCACCGGCGTGGTGACAATTTCGCTTCATCCCAAATAAAGGTACGCGCTGGCGACCACGAGGTGTCCCCTGGTCTTCAAAGGGCAGCGGGCATGCTTGACTCGAGCCGTTTTTTGTCATGTGATAGGTGAAAGTTTAGTCGGGCGTAATGTCAAAGCAGACCCCGTTCTTGTACCATGATGCAATGTTGCTTAATATGGGCAGGAGCTGAGGGTGAGAGTGTGTAGCGCTACATGGACTTTCCATAGCCCAAAAGAAACTCACGCTCTTCTGCCAGACTAACACAAGCTGCTTGTGCTAGACCAACCCTTGGGTTATCTTAACTTCTGTATGCACTATTTCTGCATCCATCATGTGAATAACAAGGATTTAATTTTTGAGGATGCAAATCCTTGATCCATTCACAAACATAATAAACAGTATTCTGTGCAGGCAGGCATTCAGTGTCATTATAGTAACCGTTTCAAGTTTAGATGGTGAAACGCAGACGTGGGAAGATAAAATCTGTGCAGGTGCTTTTGTGAGCGTCGTTTTCCATTCTTAGCTAAACAATAAACACTGCTTGAAGCAGAGCTGCAGGTGTTCGCTTGAATTGGTGTTATGTGCCGACTCTAATTTCTAAAGTTGATGGCGAAACAACAAACAAAGCGTCTCTCCTTTAACGTCCTATTGCCTGCGTAACATTTATGGGTGATTAATGTTGGTCTAGAACAGGGGTTCTCAAAGTTTACATTCAAAGGTCCAAATCTGAATTCTCATAATTTTCATAGGTCCGGAAAAACTTTATGTAAATCATTTGTTTATATAACAAATCAACACAAATAGTTTGGGAAAAAATAAGTGTATTTTGCATTTAAAGTAAAAAAAATTTAACATAAACACAAGAAATATGCCAAAAGTAACCAGGTGCAAAATACAGAGCAACCTAATTAGAGAAATGGCACAGTTTGTTCTCCATCAGATGCATAAACCACGGCAAAAAAATTGTGGTTGGTAGGCAGAGACACTGACCAAAATTAGGGGTGCGCCTATAAATTGGCTTATGATTCTTGCTATGCTTCTCAATGAATTACTGTGAAATGCCGCTACATCCAAAAGCCAGGGGGCGCTCTCGGGCAGAAACTTAATATGCACTGCAGACGAAGAACTAGACACACGCAGCTCCAGGAAATGTCTTAAGGATATATTTATATTCCTGTTCTTCAAACCTTTTCAGGTATTTTCATGATAATAAAGAATATGTATAAAGATTATGTTTGACGAGTGTTGCTTTTTCAAATGCATGTTTTAAACGACTCAAACCAACAGTGATTTCAGATTGATAAGGACTTACTGATCAAAAGCCGTAGTACATGAAGTAGCTGTGCATAATATCTGGGTGTGATGGCTACAGCGTCACACAGAAAAATTTTAAATAATTCGTTTTATTTTCGGACCAGGAATACTCTTAAATCTAAAAAGAATAAAAAACTAAACGAATAGTTTACAAGTTTAATGTGCATCTGTAAAGTAGCAAATGCACACATTTAATTAATCACATAGAAATTAATGCACTTGTAATATGAAGTGGACGCGGGTCCGGATCAAGTTCCCGTCGGGTCCGGATCCGGACCGGAGTCCGGACTTTGAGAAACCCTGGTCTAGAATGATTTTGAAGCTAAATATGCATTTTTAAAGGGCTATGGTGCCCCAGATCTGCTTTGTTACAAACATTCTTTAAAATATCTTCCTTTTTATTTTGAAGATCAATGTTTGCAGCCTAACAGATCAGGGGCACCATTCACTTCCACAGTATTATTTTGTCCTACTATGAAAGTCAATGGTGCCCCAGGTCTGCTTTGTTACAAAAATTATTAAATATATCTTCCTTTTGTATTCTGCAGAATCCAAATGTTTGCAAGTAAACAAATCAGGGGCACCATTCTCTTCTATGGTATTATTTTGTCCTAGTATGGAAGTCAATGGTGCCCCAGATCTGCTTTGTTACAAACATTATTTAATATATCTTCCTTTTGTATTCTGCAGAATCCAAATGTTTGCAAGTAAATAAATGAGGGGCACCATTCTCTTCCATACTATTATTTTTTCCTACTATGGAAGTCAATGGTGTCCCAGATCTACTGTGTTACAAACATTCTTTAAAATATCTTCCTTTGTATTCTGCAGAACAATGTTTGCAACCTAACAGATCAGGGGCACCATTCACTTCCACAGTATTATTTTGTCCTTGTATGGAAGTCAATGGTGCCCCAGATCTGCTTTGTTACAAACATTCTTTAAAATATCTTCCTTTTTATTCTGCAGAACAATGTTTGCAACCTAACAGATCCAGGGGCATCATTCACTTCCATAGTATTATGTTTTTCCTAAAATTGAAGTCAATGGTGCCCCAGATCTGCTTTGTTACAAACGTGCTTTAAAATATCTTCTTTTGTATTCTGCAGAATCCACATGTTTTCTGCTTTGTTTGCAAAATCAGGGGCACTATTCACTTCCATAGTATTATTTTGTCCTACTATAGAAGTCAATGGTGCCCCAGATCTGATTTGTTAGAATTTTTTTTTAAATATCTTCCTTTGTATTCTGCAAAACAATGTTTGCCACCAAACAGATCAGGGGCACCATTCACTTTCATAGTATCATTTTGTCCTACTATGAAAGTCAATGGTGCCCCAGATCTGCTTTTTTACAAACATTATTTAAAATATCTTTCTTTGTATTCTGCAGAACAATGTTTGCAACCTAACAGATCAGGGGTACCATTTACTTACATAGTATAATTTTTTATACTATGGAAGTCAATGGTGCCCCAGATCTGCTTTGTTACAAACATTCTTTAAAATATCTTTTTTTGTATTCTGCAGAACAATGTTTGCAACCAAACAGATCAGAGGCACCATTCACTTCCATAGTATTATTTTTCCTACTATGGAAGTCACTGGTGCCCCAAATCTGCTGTGTTACAAACATTCTTTAAAATATCTTCCTTTGTATTCTGCAGAATCTAAATGTTTGCAACCATACAGATCAGGGGCACCATTCCCTTCTATAGTATTATTTTTTTCCTACAATGGAAGTCAGTGGTGCCCCAGATGTACAAATTTGTATTTTTTAGTAAACAATTTTCAGATTTGTTAAAATTTTGTTATATTTTTCCTCTTAATGAATAAAGCGTGTTAAAATTATGACATGATGAAAACCGTGTCATTAATTATCACATAAACAATCATTGTGACGTTTAAAGGTATAGCAACGCCCCTACAATAGCTGCTTTTTCTATAGAAATGTGCGCTTAAACAAAGGTAGACGGGGGCCTGGCTAAAAGGCGGCGAGTACAAACATCAGATCAGTTCTTTAGATAAGTGACGTCTCTTCCTCTGGCACACCGTGTTCTGTTATTGTGTTGATCCCTTTCGTCGACAGCGGCTCTTGCGCAACCTAGAGATTTTTAGGTCAAAGTTCAGTGGCGTGTTTGTGTTTTTTTGTCATCATAGCATTTTTCCCCCTTCAAATGATGTCATTGCACATGGTGAACTTTAGGTCGGCTTTTCTCTGGATCAATCACAGTGATTTAACCTGACTTTAACCTGAGCAAGCGTAAGAAAGATAAATGTCTTTTTGGTTCGGTAGCAAAGGATTCATTTTGATTTGGGTCACCTGAACTCGATTTTGCTGTTTAAGGGTTGCGTTTACTGGGATTATATGCATTACAATGTGTAATTTAACAAAACCAATGAAATATATTTCCATAGTAATGAGCTAGAAATGAGCTGGAGTTGTTCTGCTAGCTCTGGATTAAAGCAGGAGAGATGCAGGGAAATGTGTAGCTGTGCAAGGCCAGACATCCAGTAATAAATCTTCACGGCCTCTCTGCGGTGATGATAGCATGGGTTCATTGAGTTTCCGGAAGCTGATTGTCCTGTTGTCATGGTTCGACTAGAAGTCTCTGGAAAGCGCCTGATGTTTCCCTGATGTTCATGCTGTCCTTCACTTACAGATAAGACTGGCTCAGTGTAACTGCAGAAATCTAACCTTTATGGAAGGACGGTGGTCTGTTTGTGTACTTGTTGTTTGTTTTGTCTCATGCATCACATTCAGCGTCTCTCAGAGTAAAAGCTACATATTTGAAGGACTGCTTTGCCTTTTTGAGGGTCAAAAATAGGTGCCAGTAGTTGATGGAGCTCTGCGTTCTTTATGTAACACAACTTTGGTTGGGTTTTACTAAGCATTGCGTTCAAAAGCCGACAGTTAGTTCACAGATAAAACAACTTCAAAAAATAATATATAAAATGTTTGGTAAAGTGTGTTTAGGGTTTAGTGGTTGGTAAATGTCAGTATATAGCACATGGATTAGTTGTAGGCTGCATGGTTCCATATGTAGAAAGCATAAATGGATCAGTCTAGTGTGCATTGGTTAGTATATAGACTGCATGGATCATCCTGTAGTGTGCATTGATTAGTATATAGAGTGCATGGATCAGTCTGTAGTGTGCATTGATTAGTATATAGTGCACATGGATCAGTCTGTAGTGTGCATTGATTAGTATATAGTGCACATGGATCAGTCTGTAGTGTGCATGGATCAGTCTATAGTGTTCATCGATTAGTATATAGTGCGCATGGATCAGTCTGTAGTGTGCATCGATTAGTATACAGTGCGCATGGATCAGTCTGTAGTGTGCTTTGATAAGTATATAGTGTGTATGGATCAGTCTGTAGTGTGCATTGATTAGTATATAGAGTGCATGAATTAATATACAGGATGCATGGATTAGTTGTAGGATGCATGGATTAGTGTATAGGGTGCATGGATTATAATATAGAATGAATGAGTTAGTTGTAGTTTGCATGGATCAGTCTGTAATGTGCTTTGATTAGTCTATAGTGTGCATGGATCAGTCTGTAGTGTGCTTTGATTAGTATATAGTGCGCATGGATCAGTCTGTAGTGTGCATTGATTAGTATATAGAGTGCATTAATTAATATACAGGATGCATGGATTAGTGTATAGGGTGCATGGATTATAATATAGAATGCATGAGTTAGTTGTAGTTTGCATGGATCAGTCTGTAGTGTGCTTTGATTAGTATATAGTGTGCATGGATCAGTCTGTAGTGTGCTTTGATTAGTATATAGTGCGCATGGATCAGTCTGTAGTGTGCATTGATTAGTAAATAGAGTGCATTAATTAATATACAGGATGCATGGATTAGTTGTAGGATGCATGGATTAGTGTATAGGGTGCATGGATTATAATATAGAATGAATGAGTTAGTTGTAGTTTGCATGGATCAGTCTGTAATGTGCTTTGATTAGTCTATAGTGTGCATGGATCAGTCTGTAGTGTGCTTTGATTAGTATATAGTGCGCATGGATCAGTCTGTAGTGTGCATTGATTAGTAAATAGAGTGCATTAATTAATATACAGGATGCATGGATTAGTGTATAGGGTGCATGGATTATAATATAGAATGCATGAGTTAGTTGTAGTTTGCATGGATCAGTCTGTAGTGTGCTTTGATTAGTATATAGTGTGCATGGATCAGTCTGTAGTGTGCTTTGATTAGTATATAGTGCGCATGGATCAGTCTGTAGTGTGCATTGATTAGTATATAGAGTGCATGAATTAATATACAGGATGCATGGATTAGTTGTAGGATGCATGGATTAGTGTATAGGGTGCATGGATTATTATATAGAATGCATGAGTTAGTTGTAGTTTGCATGGATGGATCAGTCTGTATTGTGCATTGATTAGTATATAGTGCGCATGGATCAGTCTGTAGTGTACATGGATCAGTTTGCAATGTGCATTGATTGCATGAATTAATATATAGGATGCATGGATTAGTGTATAGGGTACATGGATTATTATATAGAATGCATGAGTTAGTTGTAGTGTGCATGGATCAGTATGTAGGATGCATGGATTAGTTGAATTGTGCATGGATCAGTCTGTATATATAGAGTGCATGAATTAATATATAGGATGCATAGATTAGTTAAAGGATGCATGGGTTAGTGTATAGGGTGTATAGATCAGTATATAGAATGCATGTATTAGTTGTAGTGTTAATGGATCAGTCTGTAATGTGCATTGTTTGTTATGTAGAGTGCATAAATCAGTATATAGGATGCATGGATTAGTTGTATTGTGCATGGATCAGTCTGTAGTGTGCATTGATTAGTATATAGAGTGCATGGATCAGTATATAAGATGCATGGATTAAATGTAGTGTGCATTGAAAAGTATATGGAGTGTATGGATCAGTATAGTCCATAGATCAGTATATATGTGGGGCATGGATTAGTTGTAGTGCGCATGGATAAGTCTGTACTGTAGTTTGCATTGATTAGTATATAGGGTGCATGGATCAGTATATAAAATGCATGGGTTAGTTGTAGTGTGAATAGATCAGTCTGTAGTGTGCATTGATTGATATATAGAGTGCATGAATCAGTATATAGGATGCACATAGTAGTTGTAGTGTGCATGGATTAGGCTGCAGTGTGCATAATAGGATGCATGGATTAGTTGTAGTGTGTATTGATCAGTTTGTAGGGTGAACTGATTAGTATATAGGATGCATGGATCAGTTTGTAGTGTGCATGGATTAGTTGTAGTGTGCATGGATTAGTTGTAGTGTGCATAATAGGATGCATGGATTAGTTGTAGTGTGCACTGATCAGTCTATAGGGTGAACTGATTTGTATATAGGATGCATGGATCAGTCTGTAGTGTGCATGGATTAGTTGTAGTCTGCATAATAGGATGCATGGATTAGTTGTAGTGTGCACTGATCAGTCTATAGGGTGAACTGATTTGTATATAGGATGCATGGATCAGTCTGTAGTGTGCATGGATTAGTTGTAGTGTGCATGGATCAGTCTTTAGTGTGCATGGATCAGTCTTTAGTGTGCATGGATCAGTCTGTAGTGTGCATGGATTAGTTGTAGTATGCATGGATCAGTCTTTAGTGTGCATGGATCAGTCTTTAGTGTGCATGGATCAGTCTTTAGTGTGCATGGATCAGTCTGTAGTGTGCATGGATCAGTCTGTAGTGTGCATGGATCAGTCTGTAGTGTGCATGGATCAGTCTGTAGTGTGCATGGATTAGTTGTAGTGTGCATGGATTAGTTGTAGTGTGCATGGATTAGTTGTAGTGTGCATGGATCAGTCTTTAGTGTGCATGGATCAGTCTGTAGTGTGCATGGATCAGTCTGTAGTGTGCATGGATTAGTTGTAGTGTGCATTGATTAGTATATAGAGGGCATGGATCAGTATGTAAGATGCATGGATTACTATATAGGCTAGGCAGCATGGATTAGTACGTAGGCTGGATGGATTGGTATGTAGGCCGTAGTGTGCTAGGGTTGTAGTCTGAGAGATATAATATGTAAAAGGTGTAGCGTGTCGGTTGTAAAATCTCTTATGTACAGTATGTAGGGGTGTTTATTCGTGTATGCCCATGACAGTGGCATCTCTCATAAATCCCAACATTGGCTGTCGGAGTGCCGTAGCATTGCTATGGAAATGGTGTCAGGATACATGGATGGAATTAATGATGATATTGAGTGTCGTTTCCGGGTCGGCACATGCACGTTTGGTTTAGCTTCATATTAGCGGCTACACATTTTAGCTCCATCATAACCAATTTCAAATCTAAGGCTATCTGGTGTAGATATGAGCACATCTTATGTTTTAAAGATTTTCACAATGACTTTCGACAACATTTAATCGTTTCAAGATCACCCGAATTCATAACTGCGATGACAGAATGAGGAAAAAGCATGAAGGGCAACTTTACAGTGTTGTGTGATATCTACAGGCAGGTGGAGGCCTCTGCTATTGGCTTTTCAAGTATCAGCACCTCGGAAACATCAGAGGCTAAGTGTGCTTTTCCAAACCCTCGGAGCAGGTCGTTCAGTTCCCACCACAGAGTAAAGAGACCCTCAGCGTGACAGATAAGCACTCCACGAGTGTTCTTTCTTCACCACTTCGCTGCTCTTTTGCCCAGACGCTCATTTCACAGCGAAACAGCTGGAGGTTCGTCTGCACCGCTTGAGCAACAAACGGCTTTCTCTTTTGTAGCGTTTCTCAGAATTTTGGAAAAAAGAAAGGGGCGCGTAAAAAGGTCCCTCTCTTAACAGACAGAGTGATATCTGCTTTGGGAATGGCAGTTTTTTTCAGGTTTGTATTATCAAAGTCATTAAAGAGGACATTTCACAAGACTTTTTAAGAAGTCAAACAAATCTTTGGTGTCTCCAGAGTACGTATGTGATGTTTAAGCTCAAAATATCATATAGATAATTTATTATAGCACGTTAAAATTGCCACTTTGTAGGTTTGGTGTTTTTGGGTGTGTTCTTTTAAATGCAAATAAGCTGATATCTGCACTAAATGGCAGTGCCGTGGTTGGATAGTGCAGATTAAGGGGTGGTGTTATCCCCTTCTGACATCACAAGGGGGGCCAAATTTCTATTACCTATTTTTTCCATATGCTTGCAGAGAATGGTTTATCAAAACTAAGCTACTAGGTTGATCTTTTTCACATTTTTAAGGTTAATAGAAGCACTGGGGGCCCCATTATGGAAGTTAAAAATGGAAAAAGTCAAATTTTCATGATATGTCCCCTTTAAAGTGAACACTCAGTCAAGCAATTGTTTTGTTTTGTTTTATGGTAAAATAATAATTATGACTGCGCTTATTTCTTAAAAGATGTATTTTTATACAACACACAACAACGCATTTAATAAAAAATATAGGATTGAGAATTGTAGTACAGTATACTACAGTTTTTATTATATTAACCTATAGTAAAATTTCTACCTGTGGTACGTATACCTTTTAAGTATTTTCTACACTTTATCAACTTATTATAAGTAAAACTACAAAATAGTGTAGTATTAACTCTAATATACTGTAATATACTGCAATTTACAGTTTATTGAAGTAAATCCTGAAGTATACCACACTTTTTTTCATCTGGGTACACACACATATAGCATAGAATATATTATTAATGTTTTATTAATATTAGTTATATATTTTTGATAGGGCTGTCAAAAGATTAATCGCGATTAATCGGATACAAAATAAAGTTTGTATGATATTGCATGCATTGTTGTGTGCAATGTATACATTTAAGAAATATTTTATATCTATATATAAATATATCTCAATCTAAATAAATAAATACATGCGTGTGTATTTATATATTAGGGCTGTCAAGATTAATCGCGATTAATCTCATACAAAATAAAAGTTTGTTTTTGCATAATATATGTGTGTGCACTGTGTGTAATTATGTATATGTAAATACACACGCATCCATGTATTTAAGAAACATTTACATGTGTATTTTTATTTATTTAGATTTTGATATATTTTATATTATATATACAAACTTTTATTTTGTATGCGATTAATCGCGATTAAACTTTTGACAGCCCTATTATATATATACAAAATAATTACACACAGTGCACACACATATATTATGCAAAAACAAACTTAATTTTGTATGCGATTAATCTCGATTAATCTATTGACAGCCCTAGTTTTTGCCATTTAAACTTCCCTTTTAGATGTTCTGTCTTACGAAAGCTTATGCGGGAAAACTCTGTGATTCTTACACAAAGCTCTCTTGATTGAGGATCAGAGGAGGCGTTTCATGAGCCCACCGCTTATAGCATCTCAAAGTATTTCGTCAAAGATCGCTTTTTTACGTGAGCGAGAGGTTTTCAGTTACCCCACTGCTTGAACTCTGACACACATACTGTCTGACACAGCCTGTATTGCTTTGTTCGGCACCGTCTGCACCAACGGAGCAAAGTGCATTTCATGCGACCATTCACACAAAACCGTTGAACATTTAAGAAAAAGAGAAGTGAATGTTATTGGTAGATGTGTCATTTCTAAACGTGTATGTCTCAACGTAAACGTATGTATGTTGTGGGGGAATGATGTGTCCGCACAGGAAGTGTGAGGCACCCTGGCAGCTGCCCGCAATTGATTTTTACAGATAGAGAAGCAACGTGTTGTGCTGCATGGGGTAGAAATGCGCAAAAAAGGTTTAATCGTGATTTTAAAACATGGTTACTATTAATAATAATCCATGATTACAATGGTTTTTCTATAGTAACCCATGGTTTTATAAATGGTAATTAATTCTCAAAAAAATTAAAGTTAAAAGAAGAAACGGAAATACTTCTAAATCTGAAAGATATATAAACATTAAACACTAACAAGTCTTTCTTTTAGTTAAAACACATAAAATTGCATTTAATTACAAAGTTTACTCTCCAAATGCAGTCACATGTCTATCAAAATAATTTTAGTTTCAAAACAAAATTATTATTTTGTTCTTACAAATTGAAGTGGATTATACATGATAAAATTAAGTTGAATTTACTCAATAATTTTTTCAATAAAATTACTTAAATTACTCACATTTTGCTGTTTTTAATTTCAATTTTGGTACATTTTTTTCTTTTTTAATAGAGGTTACTTATTTTCTTTTGTTAAAGCTACTAAGGCATCCTTTTTACAGTGTAGTTTAATTGGACATCACCTTGAAATGGCCAAAGAAGAAAAGATAATCCATGGATTTTTCTTTTTGTTGCTTTTTAGTTTATAAAAAAGCTATTTTTGAATGTCCTACTGGACATAAATATCATTTACAAAATGTGTCCAATCAGGGTCAGATAAACCAACCGAATTATTCATTAGTCATGTTTGTATTTATTAGTCAACACGTCAATTCCTGAAATGCGTATCAGTAGCACCAAACGGCAGCGTGTGCCATCTGTTTGGGCCGAGATTGTCGTCCACGTGCCGTTTTTGTGAATGACTGCCATGTGTTTTGTTCAAAGCAGAACGCGTACATTTCACGTTACGTTTTCCGGTGGCTCGTGTTTGGAATAGGAAGCGCAGATTGTATTGGATTAGCCGTTTCGGAGGAATAGTTTTAGCAGCTGTACTTCCTTCTGTGTGTATGTGTGTGTGTGAGTGTGTGTGTGTGGCTGCACACGACTACGCCAACCTCCATTCATTGACTAAACAGGAAGCCCTGAGGGAGATAAAGTGAGCTCTCTCTTCCACCTTATCAATGGCAGCGTTTTTACGCCCTGCATTTGCATCGCATTACTGACACGCTGCTTCGACAAACCTGGCTCTCGTTCATTCCTTCAGCTGTTCTGTGTCCTTGGAAAGGGGAAAGGAGGCAGTTTACAAATATCATGCATGTAAACACAAGGGTGTAAACAGAGGAAAACATTTGCATGCGGCTGTGGACTGTTAAATGTGAACAAATGAATCATCACTAGTGTGAAATGCGTTTCTGGAGACGTAGTTGTAGCTTTGTTTTTGTTTCGTATTGGCTAGTGTAGTTAAGATTAGATTATGATTAGACGTTATTGGGTATAGCACTGCAAAAATTACTTTCTTACTTAGTATTTTTGTCTTGTTTTCAGTACTAATATCTAAAAATATTTATATTAAGATGTATTTTCTTGATGAGTAAAATGACCTAAAAAAATAAGTCTAGGTTTTAGACAAAATAATATACAATTTAAGTGAATTTGTGATTTAAAAAAGCTAATAAAATGTCACTGGGGAAAGAAAATTGTTCTTGAATTAAGTGTTTACACTGCAAAAAATCACTTTCATAGTTAGTATTTTTGTCTTGTTTTAAGTATCTAAAAATTATTAAGTCAATTATCAATTTTTTGATATTTCTACTGAAAACAAGACAAAAATACTAAGTAAGAAATTAATTTTTTGCAATGAATTTCTTAAATTAAGATGCTTTTTTTATGAGCAAAACGACCCAAGAAAATAAGTCTAGTTTTAAGACCAAAAATATCAAATTTAAGTTAATTTGTGGATTAAACAAGCAAGAAAATCTGCCAATAGGGTAAGCAAAAAAATCTTGAACGTTTTTCTTAAACACTTAATTCAAGAAAAATTTGCTTAACCCATTGGCAGATTATTTAGGAGATTATGTCTAAAAAATTTGATATTTTTGGTCTTAAAACTAGACTTGATCATTTTTAGATATTTGTGCTTAAAACAAGACAAAAATACTAACTATGAAAGTCATTTTTTGCCGTATAAACACTTAATTCAAGAACAATTTTCATTCCCCAGTGACATTATATTTGCTTTTTTAAATCACAAATTCACGTAAATTGTATCTTTTTTGCCTAAAAACTAGACTTATTTTCTTAGGTCATCTTAATTTAAGAATTATTAGATATCTGTACTGAAAACAAGCCAAAATACAAAGAAAGTAAGTCATTTTTTTGCAGTGCAGGTGTTGCTTTTGGTTTGTTTTAATTAAAATGACTAAAAAAGCCAAGATGGCTTAAATGTTAGGAAATGTATTTAAATGCTATTGCATTTATATAATAATAGTTAAGTTTTCATTTTATTTAGACCTAAAAAAAAAGAAAGGTTTAGGGCTTTCAAGAGAAACAAGAAATGTTTACGATTCTGTGCTGTAATAATCAAATTTAGGCAAATGTATGACTTTTACCAGGTTAGCTTCTTTGTAAACAAGGTCACAAGATATGACGTCAATGCAATCGCTTCTTTAAATTTATTTTATAAATTGTTTCACTGATAAGAATGTTTGTAATGGAAGAGTTTTAAATCAGAAAGTAATTGAAACGGTTGAATATTAGTCTCTTCCTTTTTGTATGAATATCAGTTCAGTGTATTAATATGCGCGTTTTATATGTTTTGTGTTATATTTATAATATACCGAAAGATTTTTGAACTTTTTGAAAATTTGTCTTAACTGCAAACAATGAATGTCTTACATAGTATTTTTGTCTTGTTATAACTATCTGAAAATTCTTCAATTGAGATAAATTACCATTATACATTAAGGGGCGGTTTCCCGGACAGGGATTAGACTAGTCCTAGACTTAAACACTTTTAAGAGCTCTCCAAACTGAAAATAACTTGCACTGACATATCTTAAAATACATCAATGCCCTTTGTTTTACCTCAAAATGCACACAGGTAATGTTTTTAGTAAGGCATGTTTGTTAAAACTAGTTATATTTCCTAATTAAACTAAGGCCTAGTCCTGGATTAAGCTAATCCTGGTCCGGGAAACCGCCCCTATGTGGCTTAAGATTTTAAATCTTGTTTATTGAAATCAATGTTTATATTTAAAACAAGTAAAAATATCTGCCAGTGGGGTAAGAAAAATCAGTTTAATTCCAGTTTCAACTTAATTCAATAAACTCAATTTAAGTTTATTTTTCTTACCCCACTGGCAGTCAGATATTGTTACTTGTTTTAAGCCTTAACCTCTGAAATTTCATAATTTATTTCAGTAAACAAGACTTAAAATCTTATGCCACTTTGCTTCATTAGATAAATGTATTTCAATTTAAGGACTCCTAATATTTTTATCGTCTTTTCCAGTAAAAATATCTCTAAAATATTTTTTGCAGTGTAAATAAGTAATAATAACTATAAAAAGTTGTGTGTTAAAGAAATAGTTCACCCAAATATAAAAATATTCACTTATTTTATTCTCCCTGTGCCATACCAGGTGCATAGCCTGAACTTAACGTTAAACCCAAACAAATCATTTTATATTATAATTATATACAAATTTATGTTTAACAATTCACTCAAATATTAAAAGTTTCTGTAAACATCTGAGAATGTGAGAAAGTTGAATAGCATCAAGTGAATCCAAGATTCCTCTCGAATGCATCGATTCGCTCGCTTGTACAAAACTAGTGAAGCTCTGGACATCAGCTCCCATCACTGAATTAATATCTGAGGAGGGGTTGATGACACGTGGGCTTACTCCTGTTTTCGGGTTGCTGGGCAACAGTAAAGTAGTTGTTGTGATGAATAGCTTGTGAGATTTGTTGTTTGTTCAGATGGGTGTCTGTCTGAAGTTTGCGTGATGGAAAACCATCCAAGTCCACACTGACAAGGATTCTTGCATCTTTCTGAATTTCACAGATAATACTTTATTTCCTGTCTTTGTGCAGCTCTTCCCCTTTTTACAGATATCAGAGGTCTCATGGGAGCCCTAAAAGTGAATAACTTTGATTAGAAGTTGAGAAAGGTTTAGATTTAGTCCGTTTTGTAGAAACAAATGCATTATTTTCAGTACTTTAAGTTCATTAACTCCTTCCCCGCCAGCCTTTTTTAAAAAAGTTGCCTGCCATCATTTTTGTGATTTTCACAAGTTTCACAAAATGCCTTCGAGGAAAATTTTCTTTTATAAATATATAAACTAGGGCTGGGCATTTATTTTTATTTTTGATTAATCGTTTTTTTTTTTTCATATTTATTTTCGCAAACATTGAACGTAAGATTAACGTTAATCTAATTACTAGTCCTCTCCACTAGATGTCACCGTCTTTTTTTTGCATTGCACAATATTACCAAGGAGCGAGAGGCAAGCCTGTCATTCATTCATTGAGTGCTTAAAATGCCGGTTTCAGGTGCTTAGTCGACGTTGATGCCACCTTCACATAAAAAGTCAGAGGTATGGAAGCATTTTAGATTTCATTTTAGATAAAAACCTTCCCGAGAATCGGAATCGAAAATCGAACCGAGAATCGAAATCAAATCGATTTGATAGCTTGTGACTGGAAATTGAATCAATCTGGAACATCTGAATCGATACCCAGCCCTAATATAAACATACAAATATATCAAGTTAAAGAACATACCCTCTGCTTTCAAACAAACAAACAAGACTGGGAAAAACTTTTCTATCTTCATTTGTTCTCTTTTTAGAACATCTTAAATATGGGTAGGTTTCTTTTAAAAATACCAAATTTTGAGCAAAAAGGAATTTTGTTAGAGATCAGAATCAAAACGATTATCAAAACATACACAAGAGTTTAAAATGAATAAAATTCATTTTTGCTTCAGTTTTTTATACATTGGGTAAGAGCGCCATCTAGAGAATAATAGCGGGATTACTGTAAAAACTCGTCATGAAAGCGTCATTGGCAGGAAAATGTTTTCTCTTAAGTGACGAGCTAATTTGTTAATGGCGAGGAAATAGTTAATTTAAATATATTTGCTAGTTCGTTCATAATTTTTTATCTACAAATAAAAGTGTAGCGCTGGTATGTTCCGTTTATTATATTATATTTTGTGACGCAAAACCTTTTTTTTTTTTGCAGAATTCAAGAGATTTTTATGGTCTTTGTTATTATTAAACTTACAAATAAATAAACAATATTTTTTGACCAAGTAACTTTTAACAATGTACTGAGCTTTTTTGAACATGTTTTTACTCATTTAGTGAAGTTTTTTTATTCCATAAAATTTTACGTTTTTTGCATTTTTTTTTTTTTTTTTTTGCAATTTTTTGCCATTTTGTGCATCTTACTTGCTCTGTCTAAATTTTATTATGTTTATATCAGCGTTATATTTGTCCTAGGCGACTCTGCTCTCTAGATAACGACTATTAAAGAAACCATATCAATCATCCATTAGCTGAAAATAAGAAATTTATTGAGCGTATCAAGGCATCGCTAATTACTAATGAGCGAGAGTTAACATATAAATAACAAACAGCATGACGCATATCTTTGAGCTTTCCAAAGGGACAAATTTAATGAATTAAGTAGTGCAGAAGGCATTGCATAACTTGTTTGTGAGCAAAACAAGCCCTCCCTCCTTGCGGGTAATGGTAGAGGATTGTTTTCAAGTCATGGATGTGTCACATAACCGCAGTTGCCCTTCTTCTCTGTGTTTCCATCAGACACACCGTTGCACCTGCACTGTACTTCTATGTCAAGTTAACAGGTGGCGGTTAACAAATGGGTTTTGTCTGATACACTTCCTTTTGTTGCCACCACACTTTGGTCTCAGTTTAACTAATGAGTCCGAAACGTTTCTTTAAAGTAAATGACGCAGCCCGTTGCAAACTGTGTTGATGTCATGACCCAAGTTTTATTGACAGCCCGTGCAATCCAACAGAAAGTCACGTGATTTGTCAAAACATACCTGTCCTTTAACCTTGATATACAAGGGCGTTTTCTTATTTACCAACTCCGTGGCTCCACCACGTGAACTGATATGTTTGCTTGCCAGAGTGAATATATTGCCGTCCGCACGTAATTAGGCCATATTAAATAAATACAACACATCACTGATATTCCTCTCCAGCTTGTTTTTCTCAAGCTGTTGCATTCGTCTTCATTTCGCAGTACATCTGGGCGCCCGGTGCCTCGGCTGTAAAACCCCACAGCTGGTGAGTGACGAAAGGGAGGACCTCTAGCTTCTTCAATCGCTCGTCCGTTCGTACTTCGCATTGTGTCTAATGAGATGTTGGGACACAGATGATGGGCAGTTTTTGATTACGGGCTTTGATCAAAGCGTGAGGTTTTCTTCGGAGCAGGAACCAGCTGTGGACTCCCCCATACGGAGCAGTGACTCAGAGTCGCATCCTAACCCGCCCCGCCACATACTTTCCAATGTTCGGCATCCCATAAAATGACAGTCGTAATTTTTAGCTTATCAAGATGTTGCTTTGTTTTCAATGATTGGATAGTTTGGGTAATGCATCAAATATGAGCTTTGCATATATGTAGATACATTATATGTAATTATTAATAGGTCATGATTGTCGACTATTTGCCCAGATTTTATATTTTTAATGCTTTAATTCTATCATAATTGTCTACTTCAGCTGTTCGTAGTTGACGTTTTTCAGAAACAAAACTACAAAGTTGCGTCCTTAAATCATCTCCTTAAAAAACAGATTCTGTAGCCAAACACATGTGGAGGAAAGTTTTGCTCGTTGCGTTATGTCTCATGCTGTGTTGCGTTGTAAAAACAAAAGCATGCATTGCGTTCCGTCTAGCTGTTTTTGCATGCAAGTACGTCTTATGCAAATTTCCCATATGAACGTGTTGAGTTTTTCTTCAGTACGCCAGGCTTGAAGACCCGGTCCATACGTGAGCTTAGCCCGGTGTGTGTACAGCCGTGCATTACCTCGCAGTAAGTTTGGGGGAATTCCCTTTTAAATCAGCCAAGTTTGGAAAAGCAAAGCTCTGGATTCTGTCACCACGCCATACTCGGAGTCAGACCCAAAAAAACACGCTCCCCTGATCCAATTTAAGCTTCCAGAACCCTGCCAGTTCACAGTGCTTCCAAGAAAACATGTAAACAACCCGATCGTTCGCACTATAGGCGGGGGAGAAGTACAGAAACGCTTGGCGAGGCTCGTAGGGAACGTATTTTTAGCTCGCTCGAAACGAGGGCCATGCGGTTCACAGCGGAGTATTTTTGGGTTATCATGTCTCATTAAAAAAATTAACACTTCGACTATGATTACCGGCGCCATGTGGTGCGCGTAGCATAGGATTCCCTTAACGTGGTGTTAATGAAGTTTATGTAAATGAGACGCGTTGGAGCATCGTGTGCCATCAGCTTTTGTGCTAAACAAGCTGTCAGATTGAACTTGTAGTTTTAGGAACAATTTCTTTGTTTGGTGGTTTGCTCCCAAATGGACTTTATTTGTACATTTCTTTCTCTTTTTTGAAGTGTTCTACCATTCTTAGAATTGGCAAATGTAAGTAGGGTGCTTGCTAATTGCTAACAAACAACTGTGCTAATATTACATGATTAATAATTAATTTTAAATTATTATTAGTAGTAATAAAATAATAAAAAAGTAGAAAATAGTATTGTACTTTATTTATTACTAATTTATTACTAATTATTAATACTAACTATTATTAGTAGTATAAAAATAAAAAATTGACACTGAATAAATGGTTTCTAAAAAGTTAACAACAACTACAACAACACATTTTTTTGTACAATTATATATTTCACTTTTTCTTGGTTTTATTTTTAATGATTATGGTTTTGTTTTTAGTAATTATATTTTAAATAAATATTTTTTTTTCACAAGAATAGGAATCATCAATGCTTTGTTATGGCAATTCCTACGTATTTTACGTGGTGGCTAATTTGTATTAATTAGTACGATCACATTTAGACATTTTCGTACAATTTGCCTTGACCCCTGTGATGTTAGGGTTACGCCTGATTTATAGTCGTGCATAAACTCTACGCCGTAGCTACGCATTCGTAGCCTGTGCGTAGCTCTGCGTAGCCTGACGTGCACCTCGTAATATTTTTAACAGCGCGTCAGTTCTACACGGACCGCAAGCGCTGTGATTGGTCCAACAGAACCCTCCCATCAGGTAAAAAAAACCTATGTCATAGGTATTTCCGTTTGCGACGGTGAAAACAAAGAAGAGCCAAGTTGAGGAGTGATTTCTCAAACTACAACAAAAGTCGCTGTTTATTTACTTCCATCATTGCTGGCCTTCTGCAATCATACACAAGTTGCTGTTTCTTCTTCGTTTGTGGGTTAACTTGCCAAGCTTCTTCTTCTTTGACGGTCACCCTGCTACTGTGGTTACACGCGTGGATACTGCCTACCAGCGGTCTGCGCGTGTGTTTGAACGTCGACGCGGAACCTACGCCGTCGCGGGTACGCCGTAGGACCTACGCACAACTATAACAAGCCCTTTAGGTATGGGGTTTCGTAATTGTTTTTATGACAATCATATGTTTTTGCATGATTAACTTTGAATCTATACGAATTACCCAACTTGTAAAATATGTACAAATTCTCTTGGATGAGGCTTGAATAGTCTAACGATTTATCATGTGACCAATCACTTTTCAATGAAACTATTGTAAGTAAACCATAACGGTACATTCACACGGGGTGCCAGCGTTAACGTTTTACGAAAGGCGTGTCTGAAGCGCGGCCAACAGCCAATCACAGTGGCCGAACACTTGCATAAACGTAATTGGCTTGCTCTGCACTTGGTTATTTGCATAAGCAGGTTTTCCCGCAGAAAATTTGTTAGTTAAGGTGGTAGGGTTGTGCAGGTGGGCGGGCCGGGGGCGTGGCAATCAATGAGGCGGGGCATACACGTCATGATGAAAATATTTTAATTAAAAAACTCAAATAAAACTCAATTTTGAAGAAACTATGACAGAAAATAAACACATACTAGATTAGTAATGAATTAAATGTTTTATCAACAGGCTAGTTATCCTCCAGACAGTGACGGACCATGACTTTCTCTCATTTCGGCCATGTGGCATTTGGTGGAATTTTTTTTTGGACGACATAGTTAAGGTGGTAGGGTATCCCAGCTTAGGTGGGCCGCCCGAACTGAAAAGTGCTGCGGGAAACCCTGATAAGACAATCTGATTGGCTGACACACGCGTTGACGCTTAAAAGTTAAGAAATGTTCAACTTCTACCGCGAGCAATGGCAGCGACGTGACGCAGACGGTTCAACAATTCAGTTCGGCAACACATGACGTCACCCATTCAAAGTAAATAAGAAGCGTTAAGGGGATCGCACACCGGACGCACCGCGTCGAGTCACGTCTAGGACAACTCGGAGGTATCGTACACCTGAAGTGCACATTAAATAGCGCAAGCTTAGTCAGATAGCATCTACTTCAAAATGCAAAATAAACGTTGGCCGCAAATGTTAATCGCCAATAATTTGGACAAATATGATGTTATTTAATGTTAAAGGAACAGTATGTAGGATTGTGGCCAAAACTGGTACTGCAATCACAAAACTTGTGGCTAAAACTGGTACTGCAATCACACAACTGGTGGCCAATACACAAAATGACAACATAAACATCAGTCGAGGGCTGCAACTCCACTTTTTAAATGACAATATCCTGGCCAGACCACTGTTGTTAGTGATATAAGTATTTGAAATGAACATGATTTCTTAATGTCTAGTGACATATCAGGACCATTTTATGATTCATTGATATAAATTTCTTACATACTGTTCCTTTAAACTATGCGAGTGGCGCTCTGTGGCACAACAGGGATTAGAGAAGTGTCCTGAGTCACAGCGGACAGACGCCTCCAGGCGTGTACACACTCTTAGAAAACAATGTGTTCTGTTTTTTTAGAACGGCGCTGCGCGTCCGGTGTGCAACCCCCCCCCCTTTAATGTTAACTCAGAGTTTGTTTTTAATGTAAAACAATTATGATTTGGGGTTTATCAAGTGTGCGAAAAACTGCATTGATTCAGTGTGTCTGATTCAAGCTGGACGTTCAGCAGATTTCAGCCGTGACCAGTTTTTAAGGTCAATCTTTATGGCATTCTTGTTTCTAAATTGTTTTGAAATTTAGCAGTATGAATTGTGATATATGCTAAGGTTATATTCGACCCATTTCTTGCAAAAGAAAATCCGCTGTACGGTGGGTCTGATGTAGGCATTGGTAATCTTGCGCAAATCTGGCAGGAGAAAAAGAAATCAATAAATTTCAGACCAGCATTATTTTTCCATGGCCACGGTGGAGACTTTGCCAAGAGAGTTTCATCCTTTGTTTAGACTATCTGCTCTGATTGTAAACTCAAGAGGAATTTGGTGTGGCACACATTACGTTCGTTTAGCCTCCATTGCATGTTGCGCAATATATTAGAGTTTATTGAAATAATAACCAATGTCGATGTGGTTACACCATCCTAAGTATCTTGAACACCCCAGGCGTGAACCGTTCTGACCGGCCATATAAAAAAATTCTATTTTTCAGCATTTAAGGAAGATGGTTTGCTTTGCCCCGCAATGACCTGCTTCATCCGGTCCCAGAAATAAAACACGGGCATTTCTTAATTGGAAAATAGTGTGTTTTCATTAAAGTCCTGCCAGGGTGACACAATAAGCTGTCCTGCCAGTCGACTAATTGCTCTAAGTAGGGATCAAGCAATGCCAAGCATGGCAGGAACTACCGGCTGTTATCGCCAGGCACAGACTTGACCAAAATAATTTTACTACAGTGTTTTGGAGGAAGTCGTTTTGATATCAAGGTTAGTTGTTGACACACAGTTTGAATGCTGAACATTTGGGAGTCATTTCTTGTTTTTGTTTTTTTTATAAGTTTGGTGTTTATTAAACACATTGTCGGATGCCACGTGCTCTCGTCGTTCTCGTTTTGATCTCGTCTCTTTTTTCCTCCCCAACGGTACGGCTGTTTATAGCTTTATCACGCCTACCATGCTGTAGTCTTCTGCGTACAAACACCCCCCGTTCCTGGCCTCTTTTGAGCTTGCATTGTGACACAAACTCCCCCCCACACCCACATTCGCCCTCTTTCTAAGGAAGGGCAGGGCCGGGGCGAGTCAGCTGACCGAATTGAGCTCTTGTTTATCACTGTGCTGTAGGTCGCCAGGGCGGCTGTTAATCTTTAACATTCAGTGCTGCCCTCTGTCTAAATGTTGACCAACGGGCAGACGTCGCCCCCAGACCGAATTTAACGTTTCGTTCAGGTGATTAGCAATCTTTTGTTTTTCCGGCTAGAGCGACTTTTACTGAGTAAGTTTTACAAAAACATGTTGCATGAGTGCATTTCACCTCAAAACCTAAATAATAATAATTATAATAATAACAATAATAATAATAATAATAATATAAATATATATATATATATATATATATATATATATATATATATATATATATATATTTATTATTATATTATTATTATTATTATTATATTATTATATTATTATTATTATATTATTATTATTATTATTATTATATTATTATATTATTATATTATATTTTATTTTATTTTATTTTTTATTCACAATGATAAACTTGTAATAATTATAATTTGAGCTGTTGGGGATGATTTGTGGTAAAGTTGTCATCATCCATGTTTGACATCATTTGATTTCTGCCTAAAGGTGCGTATGTGACGTTACCTGCAGTTCTATGTTTCAAACATAAACATAAAATTATAAATTATGATTTTACAACAATTAAAGGAACGGCGTTTAAACAATATTGCCAGGAACAAATAATATAAATAAAAAAAGCATTCAGTTGTGTTAAAATGCACTATTCGTGTGCCAACATTAGATTAAATGCTATCACAACGCAATGACATCACATAAATGCAAATTATTTTGTTACGTCATTAACACCAAAATGAAAATTCTCAAAACAAAAAAAACTGTACACATTATAAATTTTTTGCATTAAAATTTGCATACATCTTACGAAGTACAACAAATACTATCTAATTTAAAGTGCCTTGCAAAAGTATTCAAACCCCTGGCTAATTCACTCAGAAAACCAAATAAAAATTGCACACTGAAATTTCATTCTGATTGATATTTTATTTGAACATATTGAAGCTGAAAATTAATAATTTTAAGTTTTTTTTAGTGAATTGGCCAGGGGGTTGAATATTTTTGCAAGGCAATGCATGAATATATCCGTGTTTATTTCGCATGGCATTAATCATTTGACTGAAATACGAGTAGAAAAAATGGGGGTGATAAATCGTCGGATTTTGGATTATGAAAATCAATTTTAATCATGCTAAAACACAAGATTTGATTTCATAAATCTGTCTTTTGATTTTGAGGTGAAATGACCTGCCTGTATTTTGCATTCACCCTAAAATGACCATTTTATGAGCGACACGTCTGAAAGGAGCGCAGACAACGCTGTTTGTTATTTTCTCATCATTTTAACCAGCTGTGCCCTACCTGCGCGAGACCAAAAAGTGTCTAGCGTCTTACAGCCTAATGGTCCATACAGCCAGACTCTATGGATATTGTTTTTATTATGGAATATTTGACTGGGACACGGCTTTGGGAATAATGCTATTTTTCAATACTGTTGCTGTCTGTGGCCTTTGTTGCATGTCATGGTATTTTGTTATGACCATTTCCCCTTTAAGAAGTGTTTCATTTCCCAGAATTCCATCTGTTTGGGAATGCACAGTGTGTGTATGGCCCATAAAATCTGTTTGTTATTTCCTACTTGAGCTATTTTTTATTCAGCACCTGTTTTATAAGCCGTAAGTAGGCCTATACTACATAATATATACAGTTGTCTTGATCTTAAGTTGACTTTGCCACAGATAGTCATGCTTTGAAAAATGGAAAGTTCAAGAATTTACAAGGACGTTGTTTATTTTCCACTTTAGTTGCTTTCAGACCACTTAGTGCTGGTCCTAATTCACAGGAACGAGTACTGAGACGCTTTTCTGAGAACTGAATATTCCCCAATACTATTTTCCACGATACAGAAAAATCCAGACAACAAAATGATAAAAAGCAGGTACTTCTGGGAAAAAGTGGAAAAGCCCCGCCTTTATCCTCCTTGAACTGGAATCTTAAGTGTTTGTTATTGTCTCCCTGTATTTGCCTTCCTATTGTTTGAATTGAGTCTTAATTTGAATTGAGATACTTTCCTTATTTGCCAATATTGAAGAAGATCTCATTAATAAATATTTCAATAATTGTACAGTCACATTAAAGGATAAAGTGTTTTAAATGTAGGATGTTGTGGGAGAAGTCATTAATGTGTTTTGCTGAATATTGACATGGCTCTTTCTGTTAGTATGTTAAAGGATTAGTCCACTTTCTTAAAAAATCCAAATAATTTACTCACCACCATGTCATCCAAAATGTTGATGTCTTTTTTTGTTCAGTCGAGAAGAAATTATGTTTTTTGAGGAAAACATTCCTGGATTTTTCTCATTTTAATGGACTTTAATGGACCCCAATACATAACAGTTTTAATGCAGTTTAAAATTACAGTTTCAAAGGACTCTAAATGATCTCAAATGAGGCATAAGGGTCTTATCTAGCGAAACGATTGTCATTTTTGGCAAGAAAAATAAGCACTTTTAAACCACAACTTCTCATTTTCCCCCGGTCCTGTGACGCGCAAGAGGTCACGGATGATGTATCGAAACTACGCCCCAGTGTTTACAATTGTGGAGAAAGAGGACCGTTCCAACGTTGTTGTATGTTGAATGATACTAATTAAAGTCTTTGTGTCAGTTTATTGTTTAAAATGGTTCGCAAATGTGCGTTTCATGTGTAACACGTAACCTTTCGACGTCATCATGCAAATACGTAAGGTTGCGCTGGCTCGTCACACAGCCAGAGGAAGACGAGAAGTTGTGGTTTAAAAGTGCATATTTTTTATTTTTCTTGCCAAAAATGTAAATCGTTTCGCTAGATAAGACCCTTATGCCTCGTTTCAAATCGTTTAGAGTCCTTTGAAACTGCAATATTAAACTGCATTAAAACTGTTAAGTGTTGGGGTCCATGAAAGTCCATTAAAATGAGAAAAATCCTGAAATGTTTTCCTCAAAAAACATAATTTCTTCTCGACCGAACAAAAAAGACATCAACATTTTGGATGAGATGGGGGTGAGTAAATTATCTGGATTTTTTTTATAGAAAATTGACTAATCCTTTAATAAGATTTGCTAATCCAAATAATTACTTGTTATTTTTACATTGATAAAATAGCATCAGTATTTCTCGTTATGCTGTTATGATTATGGGTTAGGTCTAATAGTAATGGGGCGTACACACCAAACGCGAATTCAATGATTTGCGTGAGTAGATACAAATTACATACAAATGTTAAGATGTAAAAAAAACGCATACTCACGCAGGGCAATGCGAATGACGCAAATTGGGTTAAAATGCGCGTTATTCGCCTCAAACGCATCTTCGCGCAAGTTGAAAATATTTAATTCGAGTAACAAATTTTTGCTCATACCTACAATTTGGGTTTTTAAATTTTAACATCTTATTAAAAAAATTATATTGTATGTTGAGCTTAAGCTCTACATACGTACTCTGTGGACACCCATGATTTATTTTACTTTTTTTTTTTTTTAAGTCTTGTGAAATGTCCCCTTTAATGTATTAATAGTGTTTTTCATTTTGCTAATGCATTACACGTGACTTATCTTGTTGTATTTATGGTTGTTTTAAAAGTTAATCAGTGAAAATAATATCTTAGAGGAAAAATGCAATGCTCTCCTCTGTGTTATATTTCTACATTAGTCTGAATATATGGGCACCTGTGCTATCAAATCCCCAGCTCAATCCCCAGCTCACCCTGAGTCCTCTGACGGGAGAACCAGATTACGGAAAGTTATTCGGATATCGCTGTAACCCGGGAAACAATCTAGCTCTCTTTTACTGTGAGTCAGACGGTGCAAGCAGTTATGTATCGGCTGTATGAGAGAAAGGCGAGTAAGCCCAGACTGAGAGATCACCATGCTGCGTCATGAATATGAAGCAGTCTGCACTGCACCCGTTTCAATGACGCCGCAGGTTTCTAGAGCACGTTCGGCCCAGCCCGAGTCCTCGCATGTACATCCGACCACTTCGTAACGTCCACGAGACCTGGTCAGACGAAAGCTCATGTTTTTCCTTGCTGTCCTCATTCGGCACAATGTCTTGAAACGCAACAATTCCACCTGCAAAGAGGGCCACCCTGAATCAGACGTTGCTTGAGTTAAAAGATAGTGGCCTATTCATTTAGCTTTAAGGCTGAAAAATATGCCCGAGCTCTTTTAAACCGAGGTGATCTAGTTACATGGATTAAGCAAATACTTTTTTCACCAAAGTCCAGTTTATACGGTATTATGGCAGAAGCTAAGCTAGCAGTGTCCACAACATCAAGGTCCTTACAGCTTTTTCAACCTGAACTGATTGAACTGCACAGTTCTTGAACTTGACAACAGTTATTGTTTCGGAAAAGACTCGGATTCTTGCTTTTCCATCTGTTATAACGTTCACAATATCGCAAACGTGCTGTGACCTTTCCATGCAGGTTTAATTGTAATCATTCTCCACCTTCCCTTCAGCTAAACGCCCTAAAAGTTATTTGCATGCCGGCTCTAGCTGTCACCAAAGTGTCCAGTCAACACACTTGTCTGCTTCGTTCTGGACCTAAGGGAGAAGTGGTGAACGGGTTTTGATCATTGGTGACGAAGGCGAGCATCAGTCCTGATGGACATTGATTTTGTGCCCACCTCGGCTACAGCCATTGGTTTTTGTCAAAGAAATGTCTTCAATAGACTGTTTCATCAGATGCACACGCGTTTACGCGTCTGGACGGAACGTAACTTCCGATCTCTGTTTATTTAAGGGTCTGGCTAGTAGCTAAACTGAACAAATACCTTGTTGAAAATAACAAATGTTGTTTTTTCTAAAGACGAGGGGAGATGGCGATCATGGATAACCACTATGTGAATAAAAGTTTGTAGTTAACATTGTAAACATTATATAGTATAGGGTTGTAACGATATATCGCATGTCCCATGAAAAAGACCTGTCTAAAATGGATTCTGCATCGCAAGGCTGCGATTCTGTGTTTTATGCGCAGCTTGTGCGTGTACTATAGCGTTTTGGTCAGTAAGAAGTCTTTATCAATCTAAAATCATTATGAGTCGGAGTCATTTATAAAGTGCATTTAAAAAAGCAACACTCGTTAAATAAAATAATTCAAAATATTCTTTATTATCATGAAAATACCTGAAACAATCTGAAGAACAGCAATATAAATATTCCTGTAGACATTTCCCGGAATAGCGTTTGTAATGCTGCTACTTCTGTGGCACAAAGGGAGTTTCTACACGAGAGCGCCCCCTGGCTTTGGGATCTGCCGGGATATCACCGTAATTCATTAATTTAGAAAACGCGCATTTGCACCATAAATCGTTACAGCCCTAATATAGTATACATTAGCATGCACACGTATGCATAACGATTAATCACAATTAATCTATAGCAGAATAAAAGTTTTTGTTTACATCATATATGTGTGTAAACTGTGTATAGACGGTTTCATCGGATGCACGTGCGCTGACACGATACACGTCTGGATCCGAACTTTACTTCCGGTTTCGTTTTTTAATTGTCTGGGTAGTTGCTAAACTGATCTCTTGAACAAATGCCTCTCGAAAATAACAATTGTTTTGGTTTCCTATGTAATCTATGTGTTGTTTTTTTTGCGTGTTATATAAATAAACTTAAGTTTAAAGAACTTGGTTGTTATTTTGTTTGAGTTTACCGGAAGTTACGTGCAGACCACGACAGCCGCTTGTTTATGTTGTTACTGCTGAAACCGTCTATAATATCTTTCTATAGATAAATACACACACATGCATGTATATATTTAAGAAATGTTTAGATGTGTATATACATTTGCATATTTATGTATAATTTATATAATATAGAAATATAAATACTTAATATATAAAAATTTTTTTTTTCTTAAAATTATACACGCATGTGTGCATATTTATAAATACATAATTATTATACACAGTTTACACACACATATATGATGTAAACAAAAACTTTTATTCTGAGATAGATTAATCGCGATTGATCGTTGTGCATCTCTAGTATACATTTCATACAGTAACGTTAACTCGGTGTAGTTTTCGATTCGCTTTAGCTATGATTTGAACTAAGTTTGTTTATTTTGCTTATCAAAATTGTTGTTATTCATTATTTGCGAAGTTAACTGGAATTTGCGTTTGTTTGACCAAAGCCGCTTGTTTCTTGCCTATAATTTCGAGTAAAATGTCGAGTTTGACTTTCGTATGTCTTTGCAGATTTTTCGAAGGCTGACTTGCTAACTTTCTAGTCTTTATATACAACTTTATATAAAATCAAAAAAATTTTGCTACGTTGTGTTGAATATCTTTTGGAGCTCGACTGGAGGCCGTTCTCGTCGAGATTTGAATGTTTTCTCAGACTTCTTAATGAAAAAGGCAAATGCAATAATGCTCAGTTTATCCGGTTTTACCACAAAGCTGCACTTTTATAACCCCTTATTTCCGAAATGTAATTTGGATAGATTAGTGGTGCTATGCAGGTGCAAACTACCTAAAAAAGTACATCTAGAAGGGCAGGCAGAGGCGTAGATCGTCAGAACAGCTGCTATGAGTAACTCTTTCAGACAGATGCGCTCATTGAAGAACCATCTAGATAACAGGTGACTCGGTGTTCTTTTGCAGGAGGCCTTTATTGAATCACCGTCTGGGTCAAGGAACATTCTGGACGGCCTTGATGGTCTGTTTGTCCCCTGCTTATGTTCCAATAATTGAGTTTTGTCATTGACCGGAAGCTTAGATTGAAGAATAACCATCGATAGTGTAGGGCAGGTGTCGATTTGCCTTCAGTCTGGTTTTTGATTTGCCGGGAAACAACCTCGCCATTACCAACTAATTTCATCACTTTGGTTGGGTACAGATAACCTGTTGGGTAGAGATATATACATGCATTCTGGATCCGACTTCCTGCTTATGCGTTAATTAAGTTTATCCTTACTCATTTGGATACAGTCAGTTAACCCGTTGGCGTTTTATTATTCCAAATATAGTGGGGAAACCCAATTGTAATTCCTGGAAAAGTGTTTTTCTTCCACTTCCTTGTACCAAGGGTGTGACTCAGTTTTTGATCAATTTACCTCAGCAAGTGTACGTTTTAATCACAGTGCTTCGATCAACCAAACATTTTAGGATCTAGAGGGTTTGTAACATAAGGTATAGTGCTGGACGAAGAGGGTGAGCCATCCATTGTCCGATCAAATATTTAGGTTTTGAAGGCCACTAAAGAGATTTGAGGTCTGGTTGTGTGCGTTTGAATGATGTGTGTGTGTTTGATGACACAAGCTCCACAACTTGTCCAAGCAGGTCCATCGCTCGCTCCCGAGGCAAGGTGTGCACACACGTACACCCCGCAATGCACGAAAAACAAAGACCTGCCATCGTAAAACTCGCATACGTTCGTACCTGTACTAATACGTCATAATAATAACGTTCAATGTCAAGGTAACCGTTAGAATTCCTGTTTATGAGAGATCGAAGATTTGTTATGTGTTTGGTCAATAGGCAAATTTTTACGATAACCAGAGGCGATATTATATTCGTAAATGTTCTTGTTTGACAGTCATTAACCTTCGTGTAACAGACGTCCACAATAAATATATTTTTTCTTTATAAAATTATCGTACGCAATGTAAAAAACTGACAATGTAACCTTGATATCTTCAAAACTGACTGCGTCAAAGATTGAAGTTAAACCTTGATAAGAATTCAGCCTGGATTTCACAGACAGGGTCACACATTTGTGGAATTTTGCCTTCCGTCCAGGTTGACGCCTTAAGCTTGTTTTTGATTTTGATTTGATTAACTTTATTAATCCCCGAAGGGAAATTCACATGCCACAGCAAGCTCACCACACACAATAATAAATAGTATAAGAAATACAAAATATTTTTGTTTGTCCGCAATGGCCTTCAGTTTCGAGCATGAAGTATAAGTTAAATTTTTTTTACCAAAATACAATCAGATTTCTACAACAATCATCTTGTATATCATTTGTTTATTAAAATCTAATGTCAGCTGGTGAAAAATACCTCCTATAACAGTCCTTACAACACCTTGGTTGTATTAATCTTAAACTAAAAGAACTCTCGCAAGCATGTACCACCAATTCATAAAGAGGATGACATTCATCATTTTAAACTGATGGGTCACGTTTATGTCTGTCATCCACTCAGTGAGTAACATTCACACTTCAAGCTACGCAACAAGATTTTTTTTTTTCGTTTTTTTTAGCCACGTGACTCTGTTTCTTTTGGTATTTATGGGTTTGTTTTGTTTACATTTTTACGCCTTCCCTCATCCAACTTCCTTGTTCTGCCTCCGCTCTCGTAGCTGCATGTTTACGATGCCTGTTTGTTTATATTTGTTTTAAATACAATAAAAGTTCATTGTAAGAAAACTAAATTGTTTTCTTAATATGTAAAAATAATACACAATAGTTGTATAATAGTTCACTTTACTTTCTTTAAAAAAAGCAACATAAAGGTCTTTTTCACCCTTGCATTTTTTTTTTACAAAATAAAGGGAAGTAGATAAACAGTATGCGGTTTTCCCCTATGTATATTTATACTTGATTTGTTTTTATCCTGCACCTGTGTACTTCTCTTTTTTCGGAAAACATAATGGACACACAAAAATGACCTTCCCAATGTCGCTTTGTTTTATATAGACAGTTTCATCAGGAACAACATAAACAAACGGCTGTCATGGTCCCCCCAAACTCTGCTATATTAATAAATAACAACAAAGTTCTTTAAACATACTTTTTTTATATAACAAGCAAAAAAAACAACAACACATAGATTACAAAGGAAACCAAAACATCAACGACGAAGCATTTGTTCAAGAGATCAGTTTAGCAACTAGTCAGACCATTAAAAAAAACAAAACCAGAAGTAAAGTTCGGATCCAGAATGTAAAAAACTTTTTTTTGTTAAATCAACTCAGATTTACAAGTCATGTCAACAGAAATTAGTTGTCACAACTTATAAAATATAGTTGAGAGTCAACTTAAATTTTTAAGTTATAACAACTCACCTGTAATTAAGATAAATAATAGTAAGTTGAAATGACTTGTAAATCGGAGTTGATTCAACAAAGAATTTTAAGGCAGCAAAGTATTTTTTACAGTGCGTGTATCGTGTCAGCGCACGTGTGTCTCATGAATCGGTCTATAGCTACACTGTAAAAATTGTATTAACTTAATTAATTTGAATTTACATTTCATTTCAACTTTCTTGACTAGTGACGAGTGCTATAAATTATAAAAAATAATAGCTTAAGTTATTTTAACTAGTGATGGGACAATATATTGCCGATGCCGATATATCGGCCAATATTTATATTATTTTTTTTGCCATCGTCCGATACATTTTTCTATTCGGCCAACGCTATTATTTAAATTTGATGTTTATAATAAAAAAGACACTCAGTGTCATTTAATGTAAAGCCAAAGTCTGACAGACAGTAAAATTATCATTATTCACTTTTTTACATGACACAACACCACACTAGTTCAACACACTTATTTAAACAGTACCATAAGATTCACATTAAGTATGTCTTGTAAATATGTACTTTACAATGGTGTATTTATAGATGTTATGCATATCTAATGTTTTTTATTTTTTAATTTCAACAATTTTCTGTTCGTCTATTATTTACAGCTTTCTTAATATTGGCCTCAGCCATAAAAAAACCATATCGTCGACGTCTAATTTGAACAATTAATTTTTATAGTGAAGCAACTTATCACAAATATCTATACATCACTACCTGTTAAAAAGCAGAAATAGGACCTCCAATACCTCCCCCCTCCATAAAACACAAACAATGCTTATGAATGAAAACTAGGAGGGAGCTCGTAAGCCGTAGAGAGAAGATGTGTGTGTTTACACAGGGCTCATCCTCGGGGAGACGACGCAGCGACTGCGTTTGTGTATGCGTGGAATGCTAAGAGACTGCGCCCGTCTGCGTGCATGCTCGCTCCTGCCTGCCCTTGTGTATTATTCCAGCGTGTTGCTCTGCATCCGTCTGCCGGCGCGTCGGGGGTTAACCAGGGGCGGATCTTTCAGTCTGTTGGAAGAGGCCATTGAATGGCTGCCTTCCACGGACAGCAAAAACATTGGTTAAGGGTGAGGGTGGGTCTGAGGCTGGAGCGAAAATCCGGACCGGATCGGGAGTCTGTTTTTGATAGCATTGTTGCTGATGAGTAGAGGCTGGCCTACTATTGAATTCCTCATGTTATGCATTTTTATAAAAAATAAATAAAAAATAATTTAACTGCGGTTATTCTTAATTTTTCCTATACTCTGTACCTGCATTAGGGCTGCTCAGTTATGGGCAAAATTATAATACAAAAACTATGTTTGTTGTTTCTTTTTTTTTTTTTTATTATGTTTTAAATCTAAACTTTTGTTTTCTGAGTTATGAGAAAGTTAATGAAATTTGTGATTGCTAGTTATATTTAACAATGAAAGGTCAATTCGAGTGCATTGCATGGTGGGATACGGTGTCTCGTGCAGTGTGCTTCAGTACATTTGCCAAAGGTACCAGGTCATCTGGACTGAAAATCTGGATTGCGTGAAGTTGACAATGCATACTGAAAAAAACAGTAGTACGCTATTCCAAACATGTTTCTGGAACGCTGTGGTTTGCCCCAGTGTCGAGTCTTTGGTGTGGTCTATCAGGCAGCTTGTGTGAGTGTTTGCTGTTTGAAAGGGAAGATGACTTACAGCCGGCTGTATTCATTTATTTTCACACCCTACGAAGCACAAGCTTCACTTCCAGATGGCCCTGCGGCCAAGCAAAACTCTGAATCAGTTCCTTTCTGCAATGATGAAAGGCAAAGAACTGCCAGTGATGATGATGACCTCACATTGCCTCTCCGTGCAGCTCATCCTGGCTTTTATCAAACGTGCTGATTTTAATGATGACGTTCATTTGCAGATCATCGTGTGGTTTTGTTGCACTGTGCCATTATTACAACGATAGTTATCCGAATTCTCATTTACTGTGAAGGTTTAGCCTAGTGATGCATTTGGACCGAAAACGAAAAATAATGATGCACGAAAATGGTTTATTTTTAAAAACTTAATATTTTTGAACAGTTTTCTGTATATTTGTATAATAAATAAATATATATTATTAGGGCTGCCTAATGATTAGTCACGACTATTCGTTTGCAGAATAAAAGTTTTGTTTACATAATTATTATACACAGTACATCACCAAATATTATGTATATATAAATACAAACACATGTATGTATAATTTTAAGGAAAAAATAAATTGATTCAATAAATAGTTAAATTTATATATGATATAAGTTATATGTAAATATAAAAATGTTTATACACATGCAAATATTTTCTTTTTAATATATACATTAGAGCTGCAACTATCGACTATTTTTTCAACCGATTAATCTATCGATTATTTTTTCGATTAATCGAATAGTCTAATGATTTTTTTATACATATAATTCCCCAACAAATAATAAATGTAACATCTGCCATTAACGCCAACGTTTTATTTAAGCATTTTCTTAATTAAACAAACACACAAACCAAAATTTTCAACATGAAAAATAAAGTGGCAGTGCCACTTTAAAAGAGGCATTATTCACTTTAAACAATAAAATAGGCATATATTAATATTTTAAACATTAGTTTATTATTAGTACATGCATTAACTCAGCATTAGTTCAGACTGAAGTAAAAATAAGTTCATTGTGATTCATGAACCCTTATATAAAATGTAATGGTTATATTATTACTGTTAATATTATTACTATTAGTAGTACTGCATTCTCATTTAACTTTAACATTTAACTTTTCTTAAGTTCCGGGTAAAAAACAAGTTCAGTTAGTATGATCTTCTAATATTTTATAAACAGCGTTTACGCCGCTGTTACTTTAAATAAACGCATGTCAGGAATACCTTACAAGACGAGCTTCTGTAATATCTGCGCACATATTCGCAAAAAAGACGTTCATTGGGAACTCCGCACTGCCAGCTGGCTTTCAGTGCACGCGGGCACATGCCTATCAGTTCTCAATGTGACAGTAACTTATTATTTCATAACTTCTTAATATAAAAACAGTCCTGCTCTTTATTTACTGTTTCAACATACTGCCCAGAAGCGATGCAATGTCGCGTCTGTCAGGCGTCTCGCAGCTCGTATTAAACGAAGATGTAAACGCAGCTGTATTAAGCACAATATGTATTGATTCTATTGTTGTATAAAAACATACTGTAATAGTTCAAATTCTTACGCTGACGTCTCGTCATTTTGAGGTCGGAGAGCCCCAGGTTTTCTTCTTTTAAGATGATCATACACAGGTGTTGCGCTGCTGTGGTATGCCATTTCAGTTTTACACAGTATGTGTTTTATTTGGTCTCTGCTTAAAGTATTCCCACACTTTTGATCGCGTTCTGTCTGTTTGGTATAACACTTGTATCACCCGGTCAGAGCTGAAGCCGCCTTCATTTCAAAATGTAAACAGTGCGACGCATCGACGCATTTCCGGCAAATCGACGTAATTACGTAATCGACGTAATCGACTACGTCGACGCGTCGTTCCAGCCCTAATATACATGCATGTGTGTGCATTTATATATACATAATTATTATACACATTACACAAACATTTAATATGTAAACAAAAACTTTTATTCTGCAAACGATTAGTCGCGACTAATCGTTAGGCAGTGCTATATTATATAACTATGTTAGGCAGTGCTATATTACATAACTATATTTTATCTATAAGGCCAAACGTTCTCAGCTTTTTGGCTGGAAAGAACACGAGATCCTGTATAATTTTGTGAAATATTTGAGAAAGTAAGGGGGTGTACGCATCCTCACTTGGATGTGACGGGATAAAAGGGCGGGGAGATATTTTTTAGCTTGCATTTTCGGCGGTGTGTGGGGGGGTTCGGCCCGAAACCAATGATGCCATTTTAGGAATGAAAATTTTCCAAGTAACGATATATCTAAATATAATTTCCACCTCTTGATTGATTGAAAGGTGACTTTATTTTGCCACATTTTTAAAAAACACACGATTTATACAGAACAAAAAATAAGGCCTAGTGACGACACTTTTTATTAAATGAATACTTGTATTAGAGCTGCATAACGATTAATCGCAACTAATCGTTTGCAGAATAAAAGTTTTTGTTTATTTGTTTATTGTTTCTGTTCATTGTGTATAAAAATTATGTGCGTAATATATGTATATATATTTTATATTTATAAATAATTTATATTATATGTAAATATGAATACTTAAAATATACATATAGTTTTTTTCTTAATAATATACATGTATCTGTGTGTATTCATATATTTGTATTTTTATTTACATATTACATTTTTAAAATTAAATTATTAAACACACATAAACACATATATGATGTAAACAAAAACTTTAATTCTGCAAACGATTAGTTGCGATTAATCGTTATCCAGCCACAAAATCTATGCGCGTTTTGACATTAACTGTAATTTATTTCATCTTCGGCACAAATATCGCAATAATATTCAATACATTGCCCAGTCTATTTTATCATAAAAAAATTCCGAACATTTTATAATAGCATTTGTTGTACAAAATATTTCTAGTCATTTTTTAAATTGTAAAAATATTATAATTTAAGTTATGAATGTTTTCCATGTAATTTTGGGGGATTTTTTTGTCTGTTTGTTTTGTGTACAATTTGTATTATGATCATTTATCAAATTTAAAATATGAGTTTTTTTTAGAGCCACTTAGTTTGTTATAAGCAAAAAGGATGTGGAATCTGTAAAAGCTCATCCAAGAACTCTTTTTCCCTTTTAAAAGACGTTTAAATTTTAAAGTTTTGCTTAAAAATGTTATATGTGCTGTACGGATCACCAACCTTTTTGTGAGCAAGGGCTACCACAATGGATAAAACAATCGGGAGGGCTACTTTTTGATATAGTCTACTCAAAACTTTTTTGTTTTCCTTGATTTTATTTTATTTGACTTGTTGATATGTTTTAGTATTGTTTAAAATGTTAACATACATAAACCAAGCCAAGCTAATATAAATAATGTAATAAATAAATATCACAATTGAGAATCACGTTTGGAGACCCCTATGATATATAATATGTCACTTTTTTTGTATTGAGTTATTCTGTATTACTTAAAGGCCTCTATGAATCTCTAAATCACTGAACGAATGTAATGGTTGTGTTTGTAACGTCCGTTTTTTGTTTTTCTCACAGTGTGCCCTTCCGAATGCAAGCACGGCGCCTGTACACCCCACAAGGAGTGCTGTCACGAACAGTGTTTGGGCGGCTGCTCCGCTCCAGGGAACGCAACCAAATGCGTGGCCTGTCGAAAATTCCTGTTGGGAGACACTTGCGTTGAGCACTGTCCGCTAGGCTACTACACCTTCAAGGGATGGCGCTGCGTGTCCTTTAAATTCTGCCAGGACCTTCACAATCAGTGCAAGGCCAAGAGTGGCGATTGCCATGAGTATGTCATTCACAACGGAGCCTGTTTGCCAGAATGCCCGTCTGGATACACCACCATGAATTCTACCACGTATGTACTAGTATTGTGATTTTAATAAATTTAGCATGAAACTCGATTACTTTCTAAATGCTTTTCTTGTTCAGCTTCGTAAATGATGAAACTTCTTTTGTTTTTAAGGGTTTAAATTTCTTTACCAGTCTTTGTGATGTTCAGTCTTTGTGAATCTTGCTCAGTAGGCACAAATTATTTCTAGCTTGAGCTGTTATTCGTTTTGATTGTCTTGCGAATTAGCAAACCAGCCGCTACGCTCAACCTGACAAAGTATAAATGCAACAGCTTTTCATCTTGACAGTCATGGCAAATGAACATAAGCAGATTATAATGACTTGTGTCAGGTTAAGAGCGGCATAAAATGCCACCCTGATTATTTCGTCTGCGCCGAGCAGAATCGTAATGAGCCACTTTGGACAAGAGAGGCGATTTACAAAACAAACTTGCGTGTCAGAAGCCCTTTTTTATTCCAAAAGCTTGAGCTCATGTCGGCTTGCATGTCCAGCTTCATGTGTGGCTGTTACTAACGGACGAATAAACAGAGAATTAGCGCTGCAAACTGAGGCCTGCGCTGGTAAACTGCAGCCTCGCGGCAACAATAGCGGCCTTTGTTTGCTTGCAACCGGGTCTCGGGCTGCTTTGTGAAGGTGGCCGTTTTGGGAATTCCTTTGTCTCTGCGTTTTAGGGATCACGGTTTAGGATGACGCTTTTCCAGGAATTTTGTTTTGAATGACGTAACTCACTTGATTTTTCCGTCCGGCCACCTTTCGTCCCTCTGAACGGCAGTCATGTTGTATTAAGTGTCGGTCTGTGACAGCGTGCCCCATCCTTTCATACTGCTCCCACTGTTTTCCTCCCCATTGTTTTCCAAAAAGATGGCACAGCTGGGAAACATTCAGTGGCACTTGGGTTGAGATGTAAAATTGGGAATGTACAGTCGATTTGGATCACCTTAATGTGGGTGGTGTGTATTTCCAAAACTGGAAGTGGAATTAAAATGCGGAATTATGTTGGAAAGAAAGAATCAATTCAGATTCGTAATGACGTATTGCCCCTTTCCTGAGCATTTCAATTTCTTCTTTAATTGAGAAAAGTCAGATATAACGAAGAGAATATTGTGGTGGTAGATGAATTCCCAGTTTGGGATTTTTAAAAGTGTGTTGTAGGGCAAAATAAATTTGGAAAAACAGCGGTTGATTCACCTGCAACCCTTGCTGCATTTTAGCAACATTTGAGCGAGATTACATAACGTTATTATCTTGGGCTTTAGTTGTGCACTCAAAAACCTTTTCTTAAAAAAAAAAAGATCAAATTAAGCAACAGAATTATACAAATCCTCTACGCCACAGGGACTACTTATGTTGACTTTCCACCGTATCTTGTTTCATTCCATGCAGTTTGGAACGAAACCGTTAAAGTTGCGTCAGACGGCCTTGTTTTGGCCCGCTCGTCTCGTCACTTGGCTCCACTACGCAAAACGCTGAAAAACCAAGTTGGTTGTTTGCCACAGCATGGCGGTTGCGTACTGCAAGGCGCTCCTGTAAAATTCCGTATCTGGAAAGGTGCCTGAATATTCAACCACTGAAGGCAATGCATTCTTCTGAGTTTATGCCAACACAACTATCCTTGGTATTTTGTTTTGTCTCAGTGGAATTGTGTTTTCGTCTTTGTCCTTGATGACCCCTACGGATCGTCTGTGTGACTTTTACAATTGTTGCTCTGTTGTTCAAAAACGTACACGCGTAAACGTAAATGCAACAAGTTGCGCCATATTGGGGAGGTTGTTACAAACATGGAAATAACCTTGCAGGTGACATAATTTGGTATGCGGGCAACAATGTGTTTGCCTAGAGGCAATCACAAGAAATTGCAAAACTGATGTGTTATGAGATTACAATAAATGCATATATGGAGTGCACCAGTGAGGCATGTTTACTTATTTAACATTGTAAGCTTTGTTTTTGTTCATATAAACACTGCTGTCTTGGATTTTTTTAGGCTGAATTGTAGGCCGTGTGCAGGACGCTGTCCCAAACTGTGCACAGGATTGAAGACGGTGGACTCAGTCACCGCTGCGCAAGCTCTGCGTGGGTGCACGGTGCTCAATGGGAGTCTGATCATCAAAATCCGTGGAGGAAGTGAGTATCGATGTTGTCCATTTATATTCTTCAAAACTCCCTCATGACATTTATTGCAAATATATCATATTTCAGATTTTACACAGATTTTCCCTGTTACGGACTCATGTCCAGTTCAACTTTTAACCCAAATTGTTAAGCCTAACAAATTTTATTAAGTTGTGCAGACATTTTAATACTTGTATTAAAATACTATACTATAGTACTATAGTTCCCAACAAACGTTAGAAACGTTTTTAAAAAATATGTGTGACAAATTATAAGCCTTTTATACATTTTAATTGCATATGTTTAATATAGGGCTCTCAAAAGATTAATTGTTAATTATTAATTGATTAATCGCATACAAAATAAAAGTTTTTTGCATAATTTATGTGTGCACACTGTGTAATTTTATTTATATATATATAAAAATTTAAATAGAAAATATAAAAAAAAAATTATATATATATATATATATATATATATATATATATATATATATATATATATATATATATATATATATATATATATATATATATATAAATATAAATTTTTATTTAGTTTTTATATTTTTATTTAGTTTTTATATTTAATATATATTTAATAAAAAAAAAAATTACATTTTTTAAATATATTTATTTGTTTATTTATTGAATTGTATAAACACATGAATTATTTAAACACACACACACACACATATAAATTTAAGAAATGTTTTATTTATATATTGTTTTCTATTTATATAGAATATATAAAAATATAAACAAATATATATATAAATGTTTCTTAAATACATACATGAATGTGTGCATATTTTTTATACATAATAATTCCACACAGCACAAACATAATGTTATGCAAAAAAATACTTTTATTTTGTATGAGTTTAATCTAGATTAATCTATGCCCAGCACTAATATTTATATATATTTTGATATATTTTATAATATAAATATAAATAAAAATATACCAAAATAAATTTTTTCCTAAATTTATACATGCATGTGTGTATTTATATATACATATTATATACACAAAGCACAAACACATATTACGCAAACACAAACTTTTATTTTGTTTATGATTAATCACGATTAATCTTTTGACAGTCCTTGTTTAAAGTGCCCATATTATGAAAAACTCACTTTTTCTGGGTCTTGGGGTGTTATTTTGTGTCTCTGATGCTCCCACACGCATACAAACTTGGAAAAAAATCCATCCATGCTGTTTTGAGTGAGATACAGGTTTCTGAATGTCCTCTGCCTTGAGTCTCAGATTGCGGGAGTTCAAACTCAGCTCCGTTGTGACGTAACAAAAAGTTTCGTCACATTCAGTTTGAATTTTCCCGCCCACCACCCCACTCGCAGGTCTCCACCCACCAGGTAGCTAGAGAGCATAGAGCAGTCACTTGAATGAGACCCTCTGTGCTGTTATCATGTCTCACGGAAATAACAGCGCTATTTGGATATTATGGATTATACTCCCGCCTACTTTTAAAAACAAAGTTTTAACTCGTGGTTATTGGAACCCGGAGTAATCTTATATACAGTGTGTTACGACGCAAACAGTCCTCAGATTGTAGGCGATAAGACCTTCATGCGAAATCTGATGTAAACAACAGACTATGTATCTATATTTCACGGAGTATAAGCATTTGTGGACAAAATTGGTAATTGGATGTATTTGATTGGACTTTCATGGATCATTCGCACATCTGAAACAGACTGGATTCGATTCGCGATCTTTGTATATCAACAAAAAAAGGTAAGAAGTCACGTTGTATTTTGCATGTTGTCATCTTCTGTCACAAAATACTACATTTATGATGCTAGAGCTAAAAGCTTTTTGCCAAACTAACCGAGACCGTACGCCCCGGCTTTTCTGACGAGGCGAGCCTCTAATAACTTTAAGGTCCGCATAGATATTTACACGGTCCGGACCTCCCGCTAGCTTCTAGCAATTAGCACGCGGTCCACAAGCAGTATACATCCCCCGCCGGGTCTTAATTTCTGTAATTTGCGAAAATAATGCGTTTGAAAATGTTTTATAATGGGAATATGTTAGCATTGTCCAGGGAAAACGAGTTTATTGTTGTGACTGCTAACGTAACATCACAATTTACTCTGGAATCATTGTGTGTCATGAGTTTCTTCTCCTGTAGTGTACTTATTAGTGATACTTTTCTGCATGATTTGTCTGTTGGCAACATAAACCGTTAATAATAATAATATATAAAATAATAACACAGTATGGTCTGTACTGCTCACGATACCACTGAGCATGCGCACGATCACATGACGTTAGTAGTGGGGCGTGATCAAAGGAGCAGTAGCTCATAAATATGTAAGACTAGCTCAAAACGGCACAATCTAAACTGCCCTGAAAAAGAGGCTACTAGAGATGGGTAACAATCTTTTCCTACAAGCTTTTTCGAGCAAACAACTTTTGAAACATGCTTGATGGAACTCATACACCGATATAACTTGGGGAAAAGCAGTCATAAGATGGGCACTTTAATACATATATTTTACTTTGAATAAGCATTGGGTACATGCCTATTGGGTTGAACGTTTTTGTTCTGTTCCTCAGATAATATTGCTTCCGAGCTGGAGTCCAGTTTGGGTCAACTGGAGGAGATCACGGGCTACCTGAGTATCCGCAGGGCGCATGCCCTCGTCTCGCTTTCCTTTCTCCGCAAGCTTCGCGTTATTCGCGGCGAAACCCTGGAACTTGGGTAAGACCAGTAGAAATCGTATTTATTATCTATTGACATGAGACGATACGGCACACTTTCGTTAATCGAGTAAACGGATATCAAATGATTTATCAATCCAGATGATATTTTGGTCTTGATTTATAAGTGCATTATATGTTCTTACAGGAACTTTTCCTTCTACGCCCTGGACAACCCGAACCTGAGACAACTTTGGGACTGGTCCAAACACAACCTGACCATCACTCATGGCCGGATGTTTTTCCTCCACAACTCTAAGCTCTGCAAATCTGAGATCCTCAGAATGGAAGAGGTCACCGGGACCAAGGACAGGAGACCCAAAAACGATATCAACATCCCTACTAATGGAGACCAGGCATTTTGTAAGGCTCACGTTATCTATCATATCATTTTGCAGTACGACCTTCATGTCAAACCAAACATAATACCGATCGTCTTTTACAGGTGAAAATCAAGTCCTCCGGTTTAGTCAGATCCGCACAACTCACAACATGATCTACATAAGGTGGGAGGCATTCTGGCCACCAGATTTCAGAGATCTGCTGGGATTCATGGTCTTTTATAAGGAAGCGTAAGTGTTTACAGCAACAGAATTGAACTTTAGCTGTTCCTTATAAATTTTTCGGGTCGCCAATGATATATTAGGTTTACTGACCACTATATCAACCATTAGGTCACTTACTAGTTAATAATAAAGTTTTATATTTCTCTTCCTTTCAGGCCTTTTAGGAACGTGACCGAATATGACGGACAGGATGCTTGTGGATCTAACAGCTGGGCAATTGCCGATGTGGAGCCTCCTCTACGCGGCGCTGAGAGCAACGGCATGAGAGAGCCGGCCTATCTCATCATGCCCCTCAAACCCTGGACCCAGTATGCCATCATGGTCAAAACGCAGCTCGCCGCCTCCGACGACCACCAGGTCCGCGGGGCCAAGAGCAACATCATCTACGTCCGCACCAATGCAACCAGTAAGATTCATAACCATGACCTAAGCGAGTGTTTTCCAATTCTGGTCCTCGAGTACCCCTCCCAGGATGTCTCCTTTTTTAAAACACCTGATTCAACTCATCAGCCTTCTTCCATAATGGTTCACATGTCTCCCTAACAAGCTGATGAATTAAATCAGGTGTGTTAGATAAGCAGACATCTACAACTTTCTGGGAGGGGGTAAGTGAGGACCAGGATTGGGAAACGCTGACCTAAGCAAAGGATTGGTCCTGTAATAAATGCTGACATCCTTGATGCTTTTGTGGCCAAGAGGTGTTCGCTTGCTTTTCTCACCGTTGATTAGCATTTTATTTGGGGGGTTTGGTGCGTTGTGGGAATTCAATGACTCGTGAAAGCTTGTCATCCGAGAACGCTAGTTTTCCCGCATGGCTTGACGTTGTCCCGCTCTGTTTCCACTGTAACAGAACCCTCGATACCTCTGGACCCCAACTCCTTCTCCAACTCCTCCACGCAGATCATTCTCAAGTGGAAGCCGCCCTCCGATCCCAACGGAAACATCTCCCACTACCTGGTCTCCTGCCAGAAAAAGGAAGAAAACACCGAGCTCCTGGACTACTGCCAAAAAGGTACGTCTGCAAATTTTTAAAGATGAGCTCCTTGAGACTTTGATGTCAAGTGTCCTCTATCTTTGTACAGGGATGAAAGTTCCATCCCGCACGCCAACCCGCTACGGCAGTGAGGAGGAAGAAAAGTGGAATAAAACCGACATGCCCGGCCAGACTGGTCCATGCTGTACCTGCCCCAAAACGGAGACCCAGCTGAAGAAAGAAGCTGAGGAGTCAGAATTTCGCAAGACGTTCGAGAACTACCTCCACAATGAAGTCTTTGAACCCAAGTATGATGCAATACAATTGCTCCTGTTTTGTCATATGTTGGGACCTGGTCAAAATCATGTGTTATGTTGTGAAGTCGTTGCTTAGAATTCCCATAGGAATATTGAATTCCGGGGCATTTCAAAAATTCCCTTATCTGGGTGACATGAAACCCCTATGTCCAGAAACACGATCTCATTGATTCGGATAATTGCTGTCTTGTGTTCTTTATGTTTGCAGGCCTTCAAAGATCACTATTCAATAAGTTTACAATAGATAGAAGTCCAGCCTAGCATTTTTCTTCTTCTTCAAAACTTTAAAACTTTTTTAGCACTTCCAACCATGGTGTTTAACCCTGGAGAACCCAAGAACCCTTCATCATAGCAACTCAATTCAACATTAGCCAAATTTGGCCAGTGGGTTCTCCAGGGTTAAGGAAAAGAGTAGATGTGTATTTTCAAGAAATTGCAGCCACATGATGTCCACCAAGAAGTCCCAACAAGTCCCTCATTTTCACGGTGGCTTTACTAAGCAAAGTCACAGATGTTTTTGACCCCAACATGTTTTTTTTTCTGTTTGCAAGCCGCTGGATGTGGTACACCTTGTGCATTTCCTTTTTGAAGCATGCAGTTTGGTTTAATGGTTTCCTCCTGTGAAACCCATCATAGAAACAGTCCAGTCCCGATATTATCATCAGATGTGCTGGTCTGGAGCGCAGCCATGTGGGCTAATATCTCCTCAGTAACGTTTCTCCCTTGGTTTCATTTTGTTTTGGGTTGAACGAAGAGAATGGTGTAGTATCAAATGTGCCCTATTGCGATACTGAGCCTCTCAAAGATCTATGGCTCCATCTACTGTTTTTTAAGTGTATTTGTTTTAAACAGTGAACTGGCTTTCTGAGATTTCAAAGCATGTTTTTTAAGATCATACCCTACTGAAAAATCCAGCAAAGACCAGCATAAGCTGGTAGCTGGTTTAAGGTTCCATTAGCTGGTCTAAGCTGGTCCTCCCAGCCTGGCAAAGCTGGTCAAGCTGGTGGGTCCGCTTGTCTTCCAGCCTGACCAGCTAAGTCCAGCTAGACCAGCTTAAAAAGTGACCAAAACACGGCTAGACCAGGTTGCTACACCAGCAATACCATCTAAAACCAAGCTGGGAGACCAACTAAAACCAGCTTATGCTGGTCTTAGCTGGATTTTTCAGTAGGGTAGTTTGCTAACTATTGTTCTTTGCTCTACTGAAAAGCTCCCATCCTGGTTTTAGCTGGTAAAGCTGGTATAGCAAGCTAGTTTTAAGCTGGTCAGGCTTGGAGACCAACTGACCCGCTAGCTTGACCAGGCTGGAAGTCCAGCTTTGCCAGGCTGTGAGAACCAGCTTAATCCAGCTACTTCCATCTTAAACCAGCTAAAACAAGCTTCCAGCCTGGTCAAGCTGGTGGGTCAGCTGGTGTCCCTGCCTGACCAGCTAAAAATGTTCACCCACTACACCAGCTAAAACCAGGCTGGGAGACCAGTTAAACCAGACAACCAGCTTCGTTATTATCTGGTCATTTTTTGTATGGTGCGCCAAGTCATGACCTTAAAATCATTTAGCATTGATTTTCGAGGTATCTCCAGAAATCGATTCCCTCTGCTCTGATACTCACATTTTCTTTTACCTCAACCCACAGACCCAGCCGGCGACGTCGCTCGGTGGGCGTGGCCAATGCCACCGTACCGAACTTTCAGATAACGCCTACCAGCCTTTTCGACATTACCCCTACTCCGACCACGGGAGGCAAAATCAGGAGGTTGGTCAGTGCCAAAGAGGCCACCGTCATCTCCAACCTGCTTCACTTTACCAACTACAACATTGAGATCCAAGCTTGCAACCATCCCACGGATCAGAGCCGCTGTAGCTCGGCTACATACGTCAGCGCTCACACTTTGCCTGAAGGTAGTATATACTAAACGGTTACCATTAACACGATTTAAAGGTGCTGTGTAGCAAAGATTTGAATTCATGTTCTTGTGAGTCAGCTTCTTTTTATCAATTGTGTCCCTAGCAAAAGCAGATGACATCGTTGAACCGGTGACACACGAAATGCTTCCAGATGAACCGGAGTTTGTGCATATCAAATGGCAGGAACCGAAAGCGCCCAATGGAATGATCATACTGTACGAAGTCAAGTATCTCAGGATGTCCGATAACTACGTAGGTGTTTTTTATTGTTCGTCTGAAATTAACGCAACAGTGGAAACTTGGTATTACGGGTTGCTCTAGAATTCTTGATTCTGATTGGTTATGCTGTGATCAAGTACTGGAATTGATAATTGTGTCAAGGTCAGAATATAAAATTTTCACTACACCCTTATCTTGCCCAAGAGGTTATTGATAGCGATACTATTATAATATCTATTAAATTTTCAAATTATTAACAATAATGCTATTCGCCAAATTCGTTTTTATTTGTTTCATTTGTTTTGTACGAGTTCTTTGAATATTTTAATACATTTTTTGTTTTATTAAAGCAACACTATGTAGTTTCCATGTAAAAATGACTTACAGCTCCCCCATGTGGTTGAAAAGCGCAACAGTGCCTGGTATCAGACACTCTTCTGCAGGCAGGGGGAGGGGCGGGGCTGTGTTTCCTACCCTCCACCTCCACTTTCAGAGTGTGCTTGTAGCAGCTAGGAGGCTGCTCAGGTTGCAGCAACAGTACAATTTGTCCAGTTAAAAGTTGTTCTATCACTGAAATAATTTTAGAGACATTATTTAAAGGTAAAAAAACTACTTAGTGTTGCTTTAAAATGTTCTACTTATGATTCTTTGGGTGGTCTACACTTTTGGCAAAGATGTGTTTTAGGAACCAGAATGAATGGTAGTAGGACTTTTGTTGCTATGGCAACAGCATGAACTTATACTAGAAACTAGAAAGACATCAATGAAGTAGCTGATCCTATGTGTGCAAGTCTTTTAGTAGGAAGCCCTACTTATCGTCAAGTATTATTTATTGTTGACTTTTCCTACTTATTTTCAATGTCCTAGGAGGATCAAATATGCGTGTCGAGAATCAATTATGAGAAGCACCAGGGATGTCGATTAAGAGTGGGGTATCCTGGGAATTATAGTGTAAGAATCCGCGCTACCTCGCTGGCCGGCAACGGCTCCTGGACCGAACCAACATACTTCTTCATTCCAGACAGTAAGCTTGACCGTTTCACTGTTTCATCTTTTGTGCTTGTTACATTTCAGTCTCTAATTCGATATGCGTTTTGCAGGGGAAATGAACATGAAAATCATCATCGGTCCTGTCATCTGTATCCTCGTACTGCTGATTCTGGCCTTAACAGTCGTCTTTGTTCTTAGGAAGAAGTATGTAGAAACATATCTTATTGCATGTGATTTAATGCCGCTATTTAGCAGAGATAATGGTCTGAAATATTCATGTCTTTTTCTTCAGGCAAACTGAAGGACCGACTGGACCTTTGATTGCATCCTCGAATCCAGAGTACTTAAGTGCAAATGATGGTAAGTCAAAATTATGTAGGCTACGTCAACACTTGATATTAGGTTTAGTTTTAAACGCTGGCAGTAAAATTTGGTCACATAATTAGTTTTATTAAAAACATTACCATTAATTGTTGACTTAGTTGTTGTAAGTGGCAGCACTTGACTGAAACGTAGTATTAAGTTTTTCTCTGTGCTCAGTTTATATTCCAGACGAATGGGAGGTGCCCCGGGAGATGATCAACGTTCTTCGAGAACTCGGTCAAGGATCTTTCGGGATGGTTTACGAAGGCATCGCCAAGGACATCATAAAGGGCGAATCCGAGACGCGAGTGGCCGTGAAAACCGTCAACGAGTCGGCGAGCCTGCGCGAGAGGATCGAGTTCCTCAACGAAGCGTCTGTCATGAAAGCTTTTAGTTGTCATCATGTGGTGAGCACTTCATACGCCAACCATCACGACTGTAAATGTTCGTTAGCATTTTAGACGCTAAAATTGCTTGTTTTATCTTCATCTAGGTTCGTTTGTTAGGCGTGGTTTCTAAAGGACAGCCGACATTGGTTGTGATGGAACTGATGACCCACGGAGATCTGAAGAGCTACTTGCGCAACCTCAGACCTGATGCTGAGGTAAGTTGTCCATCCACTTATCTTACATATGTGTCTATTAAATTATATGCAGTCATTAATTTGTTTTGTTTTTTTCATAAGAATAACCCAGGTCGTCCACCACCTACCTTGAAGGAGATGTTTCAGATGTCAGCGGAGATAGCAGATGGCATGGCTTACCTCAACGCTAAAAAGTTTGTGCACAGAGACCTGGCAGCCAGAAACTGCATGGTGGCCGAAGATTACACGGTGAAAATAGGAGGTATAGAAAAATACATTTCTAGTTTTTGGACCTGTGATGTTTTAAGTTGAAGAACCAAGCGTGATGGAACGAAAATAAAAGTGACTGATGAATATTGGGACATGGCTCACGTGTCAAAAAAGATTGCATGAGCTATAAACTACATTTTAAAAGATGGTAACACCCTCTAATGTTGGCTCATTGCAGATTTTGGTATGACCCGAGACATCTACGAGACCGATTACTATCGTAAGGGTGGCAAGGGGCTTCTACCCGTCAGATGGATGGCGCCAGAGTCGCTTAAAGACGGCGTTTTCACCGCACACTCAGACTGCTGGTGTGTATTAGACTCTTGTTTACTATTATATCTGCAATATTTCTTTCTAACCAGGTTTCTTCACGGGAGAGAAACTAGCAGAAGTGTGCATTGCTAAAAAGCCAGAAATATTTGAAGAAACCAAAAGACTGAATGCATCTCCCAGGATTCATTAAACGTTCAGTCCATCTGTCAATACTGTAATATTCCCTTCATGTGTTGACTTCAGGTCTTTTGGAGTGGTATTATGGGAAATCAACACGCTTGCCGAGCAGCCTTACCAGGGACTGTCCAACGAGCAGGTCCTTAAATTCGTCATGGACGGAGGATACTTGGACAGGCCGGACAACTGCCCAGAGAGGATGTAAGTATGAGAGAATTTCTTGTCATGAACTTCCAAGTAGGTGAAGGTAGGGTTTCAAAATTCTGGGAATTTTCAAGGCTGGAAACTTTCCATGGGAATTAACGGGAATATATGGGAATTAACGGGAATATATGGGAATTAACAGGAATATATGGGAATAAACGGGAATTAATGGGAATAAACTGGGGGTATATGGGAATTAATGGGAATAAACGGGAATATATATGGAATTAACAGGAATATATGGAAATTAATGGGAATATATGGTAATAGATGGGAGTTGCCTATAACAAGAAACTTAAACATGGTTTGCAACTCTATGTGTAGGTTGGTTAAGTCCTGGATTAGCTAGTTAAGAATCCTAAAGAGGACAGTAGATCCTATGCCATGGTCCACCATCCAAAACACTATGCACTATCCAAAAAGACTTTGGCTGCATCCGAAACCGCCTACACTAGTATATAGTAGGCAAAAAGCAGTAGGCGAGTAGTGTGTCCGAATACCCAATACCCGGATGACCTACTACTTCCGGCAAGATCCCGAAGTGTTCATTCGAATGACCCTTTACTATCCCATAAGCCCCCGGGAGAGGAGTTATCCGAAGAGGAAAGAGAGGCTTTGTTTTATTTAAAAATGACCAAAAGTCCAGTTAACGACTAACTTGTTGTTAAGACGATGTATGTCCCGTGATGTGTCCAACATGGCGGATGTAGTACGTCCAAATTCATACTATCCATATTAACACTGTATCGTACCTAGTGTTTTAACGGTCGCTTAGCAGGTACTTCATCTGCGATTTCGGACGCAGCCTTTGTTGATGGTTTGTCTGGTTTGTTTTCTCTCTCCAGGCACAACCTCATGCAGATGTGTTGGCAGTACAACCCCAAGATGCGGCCCACCTTCCAAGAAATCATCGAGATGATGAAGGACGACCTGCATCCGAGCTTCCAAGAGGTCTCCTTCTTCTACAGCGAGGAGAACAAACCGCCGGAGAGCGAGGATTTCGACATGGACTTCGAGAACATGGAGAGCATTCCACTGGACCCTTCATCGTGCTCCCAAAGAGAGGAAAGCCTTAGCAGTAGAGACAACGGGCCATCCGTGGGCCTACGGGGCAATTACGAGGAGCATGTGCCCTATACGCATATGAACGGTGGAAAAAACGGGCGAATATTGTCTTTGCCCCGATCGAGTCCGTCCTAACGTTTAGCCTTTTCTTTCGTTTTTAAAAAGGACGATTTATTTTTGCAGAGGCCCTCAAAGAAATAAACGATACGAATCTCAGGTCTTTTTTGTTGTCGTTACCTTCTCGTCAGTACACTTGCATGGTTACGAGGATGCAGACTTTTCCCCCGTCAGAAACGCTTTCCGACTTAACACTTTTACGCCAAGTTTCCAAGACGGCTTGGTGTGGGGGGAAATTGAAACTGTGAACGTGACTAAATCAACCAGAAAGCTGCTTCGGCTACATCACCTCAATCAACTTCCTTTTCCCTTGGATGCTTATTTCCTGTTCCTGTTTTTTTGATGGAAATCTTTTAAAATAGTGGCCTTTTGTTACGTGGCCTATGAACACATAAAGGAGTCTATTAATGCGTGATCATTTCACAAGAACAATGACTTCATTGTGGAACTGTACGATGGCATATATTCTTTTAGAACAAACATTTGTTTTCATTGGGGAATTATTTTGTCCTGACTTCACCCGGATGTTATTTGCGTACTGGTGAAAGAGGTTTAATTTATTTGCGTTATGTTTGATTTTAACTTTTCTTTGAGCTTTTTACTCCTGTGTCCTTTATGCCGGCTGAAGGATATTTAACAGTTACGAATCGGACGGGATTTCTTCAGACTGACCAATAGCTGCTGCTGCTGCATATATAGTGGGTATTAAATATATACACACACAAATTTATATATATATATATCTATATAAAATATTGATTGGTATTATCAGTATTTTAAACGTTCACGACATCTGAACTTTTGTACATAATTCTATTGTCTTTTTCTAATGTTTTTCATCAGAGGCTTTGATTATATGATATTTTTTGCAAATTGTGTCTCTTTTTTGAAAATGCGTTGTTTTTTTATGTCTAACCAAAAAGAAAAGTGCATTATCGCGCAAGTCGACTTGCGGCGATATTCCGACATACATAGGGGGAGCATTTTTGGTTTGGTTTTGGTGGGAACGTTTAAATTCAAAATTTGAAATTTAACAAAAATAAATATAAAATTTACGCTAATTAGTTTTTTCCGATTAAAATTCAGGTTAGCCCGGAATTTTATCCTTAGAATTCTGTCTGGTGTAGTAGCGAAAGTTTTGGGAATGAAGTTAGTGGGACAAAAAAGTTAATCTTGGCCCCATTTGGCGGTTAACCTGGATTTTTAGGCGTAAAAATTAAAGTTCGCCTCTGAGGAATGCTAATTTGTTAGTTGTTAACAGAAAGTAAATTCGCATTCTTTAGTTGCACCTATAACGGAGAAAACAAATGGAATGTGCGTTTACTTTTAAATATTGGATGACATTTTAAACAAATCACTCAATAGCTTAAACATCTAGTCTCGAGTACTTGTTAAGTGTAGTTTGCATTGTTTATTGTCGGTTATTTTCGCCTCTATTGCAAATGGCCTTACTATGCTTTAGTTCTGAATAAGGGAAATCATAAAAGAAGACCAGGACGTAAACTATATTTTCAACTTTTCCTCTAAATCCCCTTCACTAAACGGAGGAAGCACTGTTAATCTTCACAGCTGATTTCTAATTTATCCACTTCGTGCCTTCTCTGATGGCAAAATATGGATTACGTTTTTACTGGACTCTCTTGATCGTCATCCAAAAATGTGCACATTTCATGTATGTGCGTGTTTGTGTTCATGTATGTAGGTATGTATGTATATTTATTTGTGGTGGTTGCGAGGGAAACGAGACGAAACAAGGATAAAATCTCTGCTTTTCGGATTTTGGACGTTTTCGCCATTTTCACTTTTTGTTTCTCGACTTGAAATGCTCTCAAGACGTTATTGCGGTAACATGGTAAAAATGTTCCTTTTCTCTGTCTTACCAGATTTGCTTTGGGTGTGTACATATCAGAAAGATTATAAAACTAGTACTACGTACAGTACACCACTACCAAGTGGGTTTTTTATTTTGCTGTAGCATTTAACAGACATCTTTACAGTTTTTCCTACGTAACGTTCAAAAAGGCAGATATTGATATTTTATTTATTTTATGATCCTCGTAATTATGTAAATCCCAGCTAGCTTTTATTACAATACTTTAAGGCGGGTAAAACGTTCGTCATTTTAGGTGTTTATTCTTTGAGACAGCTGGATAGGTCGAACATGCGGCATGTTTATTAGTGCTAATATCTTTCTGTTGGTTTTTGGACACAGTCTACCTCAATATGTTAGAAATGTATAAGAGCCGTGTTGCATCTCTTTGTAGTTATTACAGTTTCTCGGACCGATTTGGTTCGTTTCGGGGCAAGCTGAACAGCGAAAAAAACACACCTGCAATTCCCAATTCGTCCACTAGTTTAAAATTCTCACGATTTCAAAAAATGACGAATATTTTTATTATTTTAATTTTCCCTTTGCTTTGGGAAGCTTTGAACCCAAAGATTCACTTTGACAGGTCCTTTTTCGAGTCAGAGCCAGGTTATTTGTTTAAATATAATTTTAAGATTATCCCGTAGTATTTCTAAATATGCCAATATTTATTGCATAGGATGTGCTCACTGATCAGGTATTATGAGGTATTATTTCCTCGACTTTACAAAAGCACTTATTTAAATTATAAAATTTATCTTTATTAAAGCCACTGTTGTCGGTAACACTCACGTCCTTGATGTTTTCTCATTTATGCCGAAACAAATTTTTGTATTGTTGGGAAACGAATGTTTTAAATCGCCACTGAATCAGTTTATGACTCGAAAGCTCCCACAAAACCTCCTTTTATCGGCTATATAGCCGTAGTGGACGTTAAACATTTTTTTCTGATTTGCTTTGTGGATATCTTACAGGAAAAAGGTCTGATCTCTGTTGCCCCAAGTTCAAGGCTCAACTGCAGAAAATCTATTCACTGTTCCTTTGTGTTTGTTTGTTTGTTCCAAATGTGATTTTTGTCAATGTTGTGTCTTTTATTTCCCATGTGCATCTGTGTTTCTACTGTGAATTTTTCTATCAATGCCATAGTTATAGTACACACAGACTTTATCTGCCTCGTCTTTCAAATGCATCTTCTTCATAGATTTCTGGACAATCCAATGTGCCATAGAAGAAAGTTATTTCCTCAGGGGGGTAAAGTTTAGGGTTTAATTTTTTTTTTGGAGGAACATCAATTTCCACCGCTAGCGTCTACAAAACCAAACAGAAACTGCTGAAACACATTTGGATGCAAGCTGTGCGTTTTAAAGCATGTTGAATCTTTCTTTTCGGGGAATAGATCGAATGCCCCCTGGTGGACAACCAATGCGTGTCTATGGCTTTGATCCATAGTGCCTTGCACAAACCTTAGTATCCTCCAAGCCAACAAACTTTCCCCATTTTCAGAGTTATAAACCAACCTGTTGTACAAATGTGTTTTTCAATATAGATACAGATAAAGCAAACCTTAAAGGTTAACACATCTTTTGCTCAGTTATTACTGTATTGGTGTATGTGAATGATTTTCTTGTTCATTTGTTTGTTTCCATTTTCAATTAAGCTGAACCTGCCTCTACTTTTTGCTCCGGCTTGTGTGCGCTCAACAAATCGCCTAGGATAGATTCAAATCCAAAACAATTTTGGCAGCTCCCAATGTAAAAAAAAATATATAAAAAATATAATTTTGATAAATACTGTTATGCTTTCGCATAAACCCAAGTGACGTAAAAACGAAATCAGCGAGCTAGAAAACGGCAGGTTGAGCACAAGGCATTGTATGTATTTTATTGTTTTTAAAAGGAAAAAGTATTACACTTAGAGATATTAATTTCTATTTTTTTAGTCGAAATAGGGAGGGCAAATTTAATTACTTTTTTTGACTGTAAACTTTTACTATTCATGTACATTACGGATTTAACGTTATCAATGTATATAGTTTTCTTTTCAATGAAAGTGTAATGTCTTTTGTTCACGACGTTACGCTGTGATTTAGAGATATAAATGACAATGAGTTTATCGGATGAGAACCGTTCGGCGTTTGACCTCAAACGTTCTTTGTACGAACTTTTGCATTGTTGTTTTATTTGTTCGTTTATTTTTTTCATGTACAACTACTTGTTTGCCATCCAAGAAATGATTGCATATCATTTGTCTGCATTTTGTATCTGTAAATTGTCTTTGCTTTGTATAATGCGGAAAATTGGCAAATTCATAAAGGTGACCGTTCAAATAAACAATTGTTTTTCAATGTGAAAACCACTGTAGTGTCCTTACAGGTGTTTTTTGCGTAAATATAATCTACATCTTAAATTTGCCACAGATTTGATTAAAAAGTCAGGTGTATTTTATTTTACAGTGTCCTTGTTTGTAGTGTAATTAAAGTATTAAATATTAATGAATAACAACATGTACTTACTATAGGGTTGGGTTTAAGGTTGGGATTAGGTTTAGGGGTGGGGTTGGGTTTAGCTGCATGTAATTATGCATAAAAAACTGTTAATAGTAAAATCAATTACATATGTAACATGTTACAAAGACACTGTGAAATAAAGTGTTACCTTGGCTATACCTTGGCTATAACTTTAGGGGTTCTTAATCTTGGTGGCTTTGGGTTTAAGCTACGTATTTTATTAGTTGATATTCTGTGAAATTAAAAATTTAGCTTTTTATTTTAAATGTTTGAACCCTACTGCACGTTTTTGTGTTTTAATTTTCCTCTATGCGCATAGGCAATCCCCAAATCTGTTATCTCCTGTACTTCATCTTTATTGTAATAGACATACTGATGTACATTATGTTTAATCATTCATGCAGGTATAAACATATAAACCACGCCTTCCCATAAAAACGCTGGTCGCATTTGTGCCATTGATCGTATGAACACCACAGTCCTACCGAGATCAAACTGTGCCATAGTAAACTCGTACCGATTGACAGTTCGGTGACGTTTACAGTAAATGTTGCTGTGTGTAAATTATTCAAGGATGACCTGTTTATATGAAATTTACGAATTAAAAAATTGTTAAGAAGAAAATATTTTGCAGTTGAGATCTTCCTTAAAATCTAACGGATGGGGGTATTTTTAGCAAATATTTATTATGATCTGGTTCATATTTTTGCTTATTTTATGAATAGAGAGGCAAGTACATTGTCTTTTTGCGAGTAATGCACTCTGGGTTGTGGTCAAAAAGGACAACATTTTTATATTTAACCCAACAATGTACTGTAAAAAGTCGCTGTAGTTATGCAGTTTTACAGTAACTTACTGTAGATTTAAATGTATGTTATTTACTGGCAACAGTTAAATGAACGTTAAACATTAACAAGTCTTTGCCTTTACAGAATAAAACTAAAATAACAGCCTCGCGCAAATCATTCTGGGATCCAGAAATCCTCATCAACCTTTTTCATTTTTTTCCTTCAGATTTTGGTTCCCAGAATGCTTTCAATGAAGGCGCGGCCTAAAAATAGCAGGGATATTTTTGACCCATAATGAGTAAATATTGCACATAACACAGCGCTAGGTTAAAAATTACCAAATGCTGGGTTGTTTTAACCAAACTGCTGGGTTATAATACTCTGTGGTTGCATAACAACAACCCAACAGTGGTTATTTTTTAACCCAGCATGCAGTCTAATATTTACCCATTATGGCAACAAAAAAACAAGCAATTTTTAAAGTGTGTTATTTTAGTTTTATTCTGTAAAGATAAAGACTTATTATTTTTTGAGCAAACTGTTGCCAATAAATAACATCAATTTAAATGTACAGTAAGTTACTGGCAAACAGCTGCTAGTATTACTGTAATTTCTGCAGAATTTTTTTTTTACGGCGTGGGTTAGGTTCGCCCCTATTTTGACCCATCTACGTTTAAAAATAACCAAGCATTTGGGGTTGTGGGTTTGTAGCAAAATAAGGGTCAATAAATTCATTTTTCATTTCAGCCTGTTAGAACCCGAGATACTTGTGCTTCTGCTAGCTTAAGATGCAAACTTTGGAAGGGTTTTCGTTCACCACGTCAACCACAAGCTTATGAGTTCCGCTTAGCGCCTCGTCTTGTGCCATCAAAACTGTGAGGGCTCGTGTGTGAACATCATCATCTGATCCTTTTGTACACTTGCAAAACATTTCCGAGGTTTCGAGATTGGTTTTCCTACACTTTCATTTCTAATGTCCGGCATCTCACCTTCGTAAGTTTTTCACATGTGCTGTGTTTTTGTATTAACTTGTGCGTCCGTCTGCAGTGTATTTCAGTCTGAAGAGGAAGTTTTCGGTTAGTTTTCAGCTGTGGTTAACACTGCGCTCTCTTCATTTCGTCTGTTTTAGATAGCAGAGCGTTTCGTCTTTGTCTCAGTGAAGATGTTTTTCAATCCTTTGCATGTCAACTTTTTGTATTAGGTGAGTTTTGTTTGTTTTTTATATAATCTTTTTTATACTTGATTAACATAAAACCGGTTTTAATAGAATTGTGTTTGTGTAGAATGGCTCAAACGTTTTTGTCTTGCATTGTCATCAAGCATGTAATCTTTTCAATAATGTTTTTTTTTAACATTTCATGTATTACCTCCAGTTCATGCATGCACTTTATTTGTTGTCGTTTTGTTGGTTGATGGTCCATTATAATTGCTTTACTCCTCGTCAGTTTCATTTAAGGAACCGTGTAAGCAGAAATACTGTGGTATTGCGACGTGTTTTGCAACTGCATGATAAAAAGTAGAAAACCTGCAGTTTGGGGTTTTGTTTTTGAAACGAGCCCGTTGTTTTTTAAAGAGGAACCAATGTGACGCTTATTTGTGCCTTTTTGTGGTGCATAGCAGGTGCTGTCACTTTCACTCTTGTAAACAAGGTCATGCATGGTTGCATAGTTACTTTGCTCCAACTGATAAAGTCGAACATGTAAATTTTTGAGGTGATAGTGTTCGAGAACTGATCGTCTTTGAGGATGTAGTGTCTTCATAGTATAGAGGGGTTGCAAGTTTACAAACATTGCAGGGTGCGCGCGCAACCAAGGGGCAGAAAGACCGATTGGTGAGCTGATCTGCTACTGCAACAACCTTAATTATTGAAGCGTTCTTTAATGTTTGTACATAAATAAGACTTGATTTTAGTTGTATCTGTTTTTCTGTCTTTATTTTTGCAGTGTTACTGTGATACATGTATGAATTATAATTTTATAATTATAATGCTAGTAACGTAATAGTCGCATCTACTGGTATGTTAACATCAGGCACCCAGCACTGACTCTGTTGGTACTATTTTCCACGCAAAAATTCCTTGGCATTTTGACTTACAGACACCGCTACTAGCATACAACACAATGCACGTCTCTTCTTTCTGCCCCTCGGTTGCGCGCGCAACCAGTTAGTGACGTCGCCGTGCAACCCGTCTATAGTGAAAGTAAAGCAAAACTCATGTGCTCATACAAACCTTGTTAGAGCATTGTGCTGGCAACACATTCTGCACTGTGTCATTTTTGGGTACTGTACCGTAAACATCTTGTGTGAACATATTTTTTGTGGTAAAATTATGACGTAAAATAAATCGTTGGTGTCCCCAGAGTACGTATGTGAAGTTTTAACTGAAATACCAAATACTTTAATAATTACGACTAATTGCGAGCAAAAATGTGCCCTTTTTGGGTGCGTCCTTTTAAATGCAAATGACCTGATGAAACGCAAACACTTATCGCTAGGGTTGGGAACCTGTTTTTAAAAGGAACCGGAACCGCACGTAATTCTTAAGTTTCGGTTATAAAAGCTGTTCTAATGTATTACGCTGGAAGCGGTCACTTTAAATAGCCACGTCTTACCTCATGAATATTAATTACGTTGAGCCACTGTGTGTAAAGTCAGTCACGCAACCAAATTAACGCAGCTTACCACAGAAAACACTCGCGATGCTCAGGTAAGCTTTGTAAAAGTGTGGATTTTAGGGTGTGCACGTCACAAACTATGAAAAATATAAAGTACAGGATCGCCCAGCGAGAGTCTTCAAGTTCTTATGAACGCAAACGGACAGCCCACTGTTATTAGTGCGCTATAAACAGATATCCCGATGCCCCGCTGACTCGGGGGCCGAACAATGAATGAGGTAAGATGTTCTCTCTTGGTCAAGGTTGTGAAAAGTATCAATATTCACTACCAGTACAGCACGTTCTGGAAACATTATAACCCCAAAAAGGTTCCTCACTTGAACCCTGTGTTGTTTCACAGATGAAAGTAATACAATAAACATGCACATAGGTGCGGATCCCGTGGGTGCTCCGGTGCTCGACTCGAGCACCCACTGAAATGGCCAAGCTCATGCCCAATTTCTATAACTAAACCCCTGGTCAGAGCCTGACTCCACCCACTGCAAAATTAAAAAAATGCAAGAAAAGTGGGCAGACCCCAACGGAGGTGGAGGGGACGAACGAATGCTGGGTTCCAGGCAACCTGTAACCCATGAATCACGACTTCAAAAGCACGACTCACGACTCTGAACTGGGAGTACATCGATCTAGTACGAGTTCACGTGTGGAAAGTCACGAGTTTGACTGCCGTTTCAGTGCACTTTCACAGGTAGAAGGTTGTAAAAACACAAGTTACAGGCTGCCTGGAACGCATAGAGTCGTGAGTCGTGAGTCGTGGTTTTGAAGTCGTAAGTCACGGGTTTAAAAACCTGCCTGGAACGCAGCATAAGTGTGTGGCGAGATCGTAAAAAGGGCGTGGTGAGCTTGAACCTGCTTACATCACAAGTTATTTTTTGGACCCAACATCCAATAGGAAAATTCAACTGCAGTAGCCACCGTTTAACCTGAAGAGGGCAGCACTCAGACGTTTTTACACCATATATTGTAGTATTGAAACACTTTATATCCAAATGTCAAAAAACTTAGTAAAATCAATGAACAGCACTAATAAAGCATCATTCTTACAGATCATTAACTAAAAAAAGTTGGTTTAGGGTTTAGTTACTCTTTAACATTTGCTTCACGTTTCCACGCGGAAAATGTGATCGTGCCGCTTTCCTCCTCTTCAAAGCGTTTGGGCGCTCCAGAGCGTCTGTCATTGCTAAGTAACCTAAGCATTGCTTGACGTTGTGACGGGCACCCACCGGCGGGAAAAAAAATCAGCCAGTATATATCTGATCCTCGTTTACATTTTTATATTTCAAAACGTATGCATTATATATAAGCATATATGCATCACATACAAAAATTATATCCTGCAAAGGCTGCTGTACAAGTAATATGACAAAACATTTGCTTCAGCATATAAATCTCAAATCATATGTTTAAGAACTAATGCTGGTAACACTTCACAAGGTAGGATCTTGAGAGGACTACTTTAACAGGAATAAATGATATAATGACTGAAAATATTAATTCACTTTACATTTAAAATATTTTGAAAGTGGCGTAATAAACACAAATGGAATTGTTTAAGTAATTGGGCATTATTTAACATATTTCTTTTATTATATGGAATCGGAACCGGAAAATTTCTTACTGATCACCATAATGATGGTATCTCTACGCACAATATGGCAGTGTCGTGGTTGGATAGTGCAGATTAAAGGGCGATATTATTGTAATAAGACTCATTACCTATGTCACAAAACAGGCGAAATCTGAATTACAGAATTGTTCACATGCTTGCAAAGAATGGTTCACCAAAACTAAGTTACCAGTTTGATCTTTTTGTTGATAGAAGCACTGGGGACCCAATTATAGCACATAGAAAAAGTCAGAGGTTCACGCTAGGGCCCCTTTAGGGTACACATATGGTCCTTATATAGGGTACAATATTGTACCCCAAAAGGTACAACATTTCAATGTGTTGTATACCCATAAAGGTACAAAACTGAAGATTTTTCTGAAAGTGCATACATTTGGTACTAATACACTCACCTAAAGGATTATTAGGAACACCTGTTCAATTTCTCATTAAAAGTAGGGTTTCACATTTTGAAAAATGCTAACGGTAGCCGCCTAGCAATGAAATCATGATCCCACCCTCAAGTCAAATCTCCGTCCAAAGTCACGCCTCTTTCAAAACACATAAACACGCACAGATCAGACGGTCACATCTCATGTCTCATTCACCAGTGAGAATTTGCACTTTGCAGTACAAAGTGAATAACATTTCCAAAATAACCAACATAAACAACTGGTTTACATCAGAATTAGTTGAATAGATATTGCACCATATCACAAAGCTCAAATCATTTCAAATTGGTTTCATGACAATGAGTTCACTGTACTAAAATGGCCCCCACAGTCACCAGATCTCAACCCATTAGAGCATCTTTGGGATGTGGTGGAACAGGAGTGTCATGGCCTGGATGTGCATCCCACAAATCTCCATCAACTGCAAGATGCTATCCTGTCAATATGGGCCAACATTTCTAAAGAATGCTTTCAGCAACCTGTTGAATCAATGCCACAGAATTAAGGCAGTTCTGAGGGCGAAAGGGGGTAAAACACAGAATTAGTATGGTGTTTCTAATAATCCTTTAGGTGAGTGTATGTACCTTTGATGTACTAATATGTATATATTAGTTACTAATATATGAGCACTCTTTAGGTGCAAATGTGTACTTTTTGAAAGGGTACGGCCCGGTGACAGCTAGGGACCATTTTTTGACACTTTTCAATTTGACACAAGACAAATCTTTTTTTTTTCTCTCTAGCACTTACAAAATAAATTACTATAAATATTTTAAATGCTATTTTATGGACACTACTATAGGTAGCCTATGTATAGGCCTATTGACCAGTTAACGATCGGCTTTCGAAATTTATGATCAAATAATATTATCAGTTAAAGAAAAAATATTTGTTGTATGTAAAAATATGTGCATACAGACATCTCGGCTCTTTTACCCTTAATTGTGAATGGCAAATAATGTGAATTATTGCTGCCCTGACGTAAACATTTGTATGAGAAATCATTTGTACTGCATATGTGTCCGTGCTTGAGTATGTTTTGGAAGCAGCACGAAGACTCGCGTGACGGGACAGACCTTCCCTAGCCCCCATAAACATATTTTTTTCACAAACAGTGAAACTAGCAAAACTTTTTGAAATGTGTCCTGCTTTTGGGCATTGTGGTAGATAAAAAAAGAGACAATTCGCCCTTTTGGATATTAGGCTAATCCTCTGGATTGATCGCGTGCCCTTTGATAATAATGTAATGTTGCGTGAAATTTGATAATGTATGAATCCTGGTTCTGTTGGTGATGTTTGCACGTTCAAATTAAATAAAATGTTTGTATTGTTTTTACAGAGTAACAGACAACCGTCAACTGTATTTTTACTCATTGACAATTTAATAATAATATCTTATCAGTTAACATTCGGTTAACAAGTTTCATGTGAGGAAGGCACCTAACTGTCCACTGCTCCGGGTATGTGTGCGCAATGTCACTTCACATAAAGGGTTCCTAAAGTGTTCTTTGGCATACAGAAACTTTAACATCTACAGAACATTTATTTTCAAGTTCATTGTAGTGGGAGAAGATTCAACAAACTAAAAATAATACAAAAAAATGAGTTCTTTTGGGCACCTTTTTAAGAGTGTAATATTATCCAAAAGACCTCCCCGTTCCTATCCAGTGTTACTTCTGCCCCCCCTTCTATCCGCCCGCCCCGTGCTGTAACCCGCTCCAGAGCCTCTTGACTTTGAATCATATGTTAGTTAATCCCCGTCGGTTCTCTATTTGCCTGTGGAGCCCCAGCAGTCTTGATCTCTCGCTCGTCCCGTACCATCCACATGGCTGATCCACCTCTCAACAACTCCTGGCCTTCGTTCTCCTGGATGAAACGTTGGTCCTTTAAAAGAGGTAGATGATCTGATATCTTGTATCTTCTTTGAATTTTACTAGTCTATTTCCATACTAAACAAGTACTTTGTAATGTCATCATGGTTATGTGATACTTTCAGATAAGCTGTTTGTATAAATGCCATTTTTGGACACCGAAGGTGTTGTTTACACAATAACACACGTATTCTGCAGAAGTGAGGATGGGCGGTTGGACGCTTTTTGTGTCACGAACTATAAATAGATGAAGGTGTACTGTGTTGTGTTTGGGTCTCCGAGCAAACACTTGTGGTTTAAGTACGTACTGACACTGTGGTGTGACAGGCTCTGCTGCTGACGGACGATCAAGAGACGTGGTCACATTGCATACGTGATGCGCCGCGCTCATGACCGTGTGCTTGCATGCGAGACCTGACGTTACATGCGTGGTTATGTCATTGCTGATTTTCAAGAAAGGGAACTGAATTGGGAATAATCCATACCACAAAAACATAAGAGCACACAAATACACTCTTATAATAAAGGTGCTAGAAAGAGTTCTCTCTTAAAGACCAGCAAAAACCACCCAAAGCTTGTTTGCTGGTTTTAGTTGGTCTGCTTGGTGTAGCAGGCTGGTTTAAGAGGGGTTTTGGACACTTTTTAGCTGGTCAGGCTGTAAGACCACTAGCTTAAACCAGCTTGACCAGGTTGGTCTAAGCTGGTCTTCCAGCCTCGTCAAGCTGGTCTTCCAGCCTGGTCAAGCTGGTGGGCCAAAACCACTCTAAACCAGCCTGCTACAGCGGCTTACCCAACTAAAACCAGGCCGGGAGACCAGATTAGACTGTTTTTTTTCAGTAGGGCAGTCAAAGGTTACTAAATATATGATTTTATTATATTTTTATAGTCTGTGAAATCTTTTTCTACTACAAAGAACCTTTGTAAAGCTTCTGTTGTCCATAAAAAGGACCTTTAGGAACCTGTATTTGTACTAAGTGTACTAGCTTGTTGCTAATGCTAAGAGCTTTATGGGAGGACATTGCAAGTCCGTTGGAGCAAATGGTGTAGCGGGCAGCCCCCCGCATATGGTGCAGACGCACCTGAGTTCGAATCCGATCGAAATGTCCTTTGCCGATTCTGTATGCTTGCATCCTTAGGTCTGGCGGTACCACTTTTAGCATAGCTTAGCATAATCCATTGAATCTGATTAGACCATTAGCATCGTGCTAAAAAAATAACCAAAGAGTTTCCATATTTTTCCTATTTAAAACTTGACTCTTTTGTAGTTACATCGTGTACCAAGACCGATGGAAAATTAAAATTAGCTATTTTCTAGGCAGATATGGCTAGGAACTATACTCTCATTCTGCCGTAATAATCAAGGAGTTTGCTGCCGTAACATGGCTGCAGGAGGCGCAATGATATTACGCAGCAGCCGAAAATAGTCCCCTACGTTTCTTTCAATAGCATGGGATTATTTCGGCTGCTGCGTAATATCATTTAGCGCCATGCTAATGGTCTAAACAGATTCAATTGATTATGCTAAGCTATGCTAAAAGTGGTAGCGCCAAACCCGGAGATTGGCTGAATGGATCCCAAAATGGTAAAAATCAAATGTTTATCTCTAGGGTTGTGGAAAATGAGCAAATTTGCCAAAAAAGTGGAGTGTCCCTTTAAATGAAGGCCATTATGTAAATCAAATGACTAGTAATATACAGTATATATACTGTATATATATAGATAGATAGATATTTTTATATATAACAAATCCTACTGTAAGTCCAACTGTAAAGACACAAAAATATAATAGTGATGCAGTTCTTGTACTCCAACTAGCTTTTAAGGGAAAACATCTGCTACTATTGCTTACATTTTTTTCTAAGGGTAATTTCACGGATCTCAGCATTACTTCAAAAACTATCACACAGAACGATCGCTCCAGCTTTCCTAATCCTCTTGGATAAGACTCGCATGACATCATAATTTTACAATTTACAGTTGGCAAACGTTTGGTTGTCTCCAGCGGATCAGCTACTCGCGTACACGGCACAGCTGAGCATGTAACAGACACTTTACTGCGATTCAAGCGAAATCAAGCTTTGCACCTTTAATATGGTGTTTATTTAACCTTAAGCACATTGGGCACGGTGACAAATTGGGTGATAAACAGGAATAAATTGCCCTAAAAACACACCTTCAACTAGTTTAATTTATTACTAAAATGTCCAATGGTGCATACAGTACGTACATGCATCACAGGGGATTTCTTTGTCATCTTGAGCCAAAGTTGTGATAAAGCTTTGAAAGTTGTAAAATTGTCTAATGATGAGATTTGGAGCATGAAAGTTTGATTTTAATCTTACTCCTTCAAAATTAAAGATATCAAGGCTACATTTTCATTATGTAGGACAGTTTTATGTAGATAACAGTAAAATTACAAAAAACACTTTAGCTGGGTTTTCACAGACTGAAATCTAGATTGATCTCCCTAGGAGATAAAAGAAGTCTTATATAAAGAAAACATAATGATAACCAGTGTTTTTTTCTGAGGTAGATCTCCTCCTGGAAAAGCAGCGAGGCCTCATTGTTTAAGTATTCACATTAGAGCGTACAGTAAGACGGGGCAGCCATAAAAGGATATTTGAACATGATGAGTGTCGTGCTGCTGGTATAGTTTACATATCACGCGTCTAATGCGGATACAAACAACCGCTATGTGTTCGGACACTGTCATCCGTCGAGTGCTGTTTTGATTTATGACTGAAATACTGTACAGTTCAATACAGGCAGATCTGGCAACGTGATTAGGAAGGATCAGGGTGTATGGATAATGTTTTAGTCCACAGCATCATCATTATAGGTAATAGATAACTGTAAATTGGGCAGAAATGCAGCAATGCCATACATCAGGTCACTTGCTGTACTTGATGTGTATTTTTTCCATGTTTTAGAATAATAACAACAAACTATGAAATATATTTTGGGAATTACAGTAAATTGTGATAAAATAAATAAATAAATAAATAAAAATAATCAGAAAACCGAAATAATTGTAAAATCTAAAAATTGAAAAATAAACAAAAAAAAAATCATTATATTTTGGCATTTTCAGACTAGTCAGCCACTGCTTAAATTTTGCAAAAATTACTGTTTTTTATTAAATTTTATTATTAATCTATTCTGGGCTCTTATTGGTTATATTTTATTAGTTTATTCGTTAATTATTCAGATCACACTGAGTGTAAATAGTGTCACTTGTTGGCAAACGCCATTTCCATTACAGTAGCTCCGCCCACCAATGTCTAGTTGGAGCACTAAAGTTTAAAAAAAAACGTGCTGAGATCAGTGGCTTTAATAGTGCAGGCTGTATAACGTATGGCTTGTGGGACTGACTTTTGACACAATGTCACTGGTTCGAAATCGCCTTTTGACGGCCTTGCTCTTCTCCATTTTCCTACAACAGATCAGGCTTTTGCTGACCTCGTTCTCCATCTTCCTACAACAAATCCGCCTTCTGCCGACCTCATTCTTCTCCATTTTCCTACAATGCATCATCCTTTTGTCAACCTTGCTCTTATCCATGTTCCTACAAGCATCCGCATTTTGCTGACATCGTTCTCCATTTTACTACAACAAATCCGTCTTTTGCCGACCTTTTTCTTCCTCATTGTACTACAACGAATCCGCCTTTTGCTGACCTCGCTCTTCTCCCTTTTCCTACAACGAATCTGCCTTTTGCCGCCCTTCTTCTTCTCAATTTTCCTACAACGAATCCGCCTTTTGCTGACCTCGCTCTTCTCCCTTTTCCTACAACGAATCCGCCTTTTGCCGACCCTTGTTCTTCTCCATTTTCCTACAAAGAATCCGCCTTTTGCCGACCTCGCTCTTCTCCCTTTTCCTACAACGAATCCGCCTTTTGCCGACCCTTGTTCTTCTCCATTTTCCTACAAAGAATCCGCCTTTTGCCGACCTCGCTCTTCTACATTTTCCTACAACGAATCCACCTTTTGCCGACCTTATTCTTCTCCATTTTCCTACAACGAATCTGCCTTTTGCCGCCCTTCTTCTTCTCAATTTTCCTACAATGAATCCGCCTTTTGCTGACCTCGCTCTTCTCCCTTTTCCTACAACGAATCCGCGTTTTGCCGACCCTTGTTCTTCTCCATTTTCCTACAAAGAATCCGCCTTTTGCCGACCTCGCTCTTCTCCCTTTTCCTACAACAAATCCGTCTTTTGCCTACCTTATTCTTCTCCATTGTCCTACAACGAATCTGCCTTTTGCCTACCTCGCTCTTCTCCGTTTTCCTACAACGAATCCGCCTTTTGCCGACCCTTGTTCTTCTCCCTTTTCCTACAACAAATCCGCCTTTTGCCGACCCTTGTTCTTCTCCATTTTCCTACAACCAATTTGGCTTTTGCCGACCTCACTCTTTTACATTTTCCTACAATTAATCCACCTTTTGCCGACCTTATTCTTCTCCATTTTCCTACAATGAACCGCCTTTTGCCGACTTGCTCTTCTCCCTTTTCCTACAACAAATATGCCTTTTGCAGACCTCGCTCTACTCTCTTTTCCTAAAACAAATGCGCGTTTTGACGACCTCATTCTTCTCCCTTTTCCTAAAAAAAATTTCGCCATTTGCCGACCTCATTCATCTCAATTTTCCTGCAACGAATCCGCCTTTTGCCTACCTCACTCTTCTCCATTTTCCTACAACGAATCTGCCTTTTGCCGCCCTTCTTCTTCTCAATTTTCCTACAATGAATCCGCCTTTTGCTGACCTCGCTCTTCTCCATTTTCCTACAAAGAATCCGCCTTTTGCCGACCTCGCTCTTCTCCCTTTTCCTACAACAAATCCGTCTTTTGCCTACCTTATTCTTCTCCATTGTCCTACAACGAATCTGCCTTTTGCCTACCTCGCTCTTCTCCGTTTTCCTACAACGAATCCGCCTTTTGCCGACCCTTGTTCTTCTCCCTTTTCCTACAACAAATCCGCCTTTTGCCGACCCTTGTTCTTCTCCATTTTCCTACAACCAATTTGGCTTTTGCCGACCTCACTCTTTTACATTTTCCTACAATTAATCCACCTTTTGCCGACCTTATTCTTCTCCATTTTCCTACAATGAACCGCCTTTTGCCGACTTGCTCTTCTCCCTTTTCCTACAACAAATATGCCTTTTGCAGACCTCGCTCTACTCTCTTTTCCTAAAACAAATGCGCGTTTTGACGACCTCATTCTTCTCCCTTTTCCTAAAAAAAATTTCGCCATTTGCCGACCTCATTCATCTCAATTTTCCTGCAACGAATCCGCCTTTTGCCTACCTCACTCTTCTCCATTTTCCTACAACGAATCCGCCTTTTGCCGACCGCGCTCTTCTCCATTTTCCTACAACGAATCCGCCTATTGCCAACCCCGTTCTTCTCCATTTTTCTACAAAGAATCTGCCTTTTGCCGACCACCTTTTTCTCCATTTTCCTACAACGAATCCGCCTTTTGGTGACCTCGTTCTTCTCCATTTTCCTACAACGAATCTTCCTTTTGACGACCTCACTCTTCTCCATTTTCCTACAACGAATCCGCCTATTGCCATCCTCGATCTTCTCCATTTTCCTACAACGAATCCGCCTATTGCCAACCTCTCTCTTCTCCATTTTCCTACAACGAATCCGCCTATTGCCGACCCCGCTCTTCTCCATTTTTCTTCAAAGAATCCGCCTTTTGCAGACTTCCTTTTTATCCATTTTCCTACAACGAATCCGCCTTTTGGCGACCTCGTTCTTCTCCATTTTCCTACAACGAATCTGCCTTTTGACGACCTCACTCTTTTCCCTTTTCCTACAACATATCACATTGAAAAGGCATTTATTTTAAATTAAAATGACGAAAATTTTGAAAAGTGGAAATAAAGTGCCTATTAAGAATTATTCATATTAAAATATTTATAGGGTTGGGTTAGGGGTCGGTGTAGAGAGGGCTTTTATTCTCCAATTAATGCAGCATCCATTTAAACATCTAAATAAATATAATCATTTACACTCAATGTTATTATTGAATCCTGTTTGCACGTAGTGTAATAATGTAATTAGCATCTATCGCTAAGAAAATACACTATTTTCACTTAGTGTAATAGCCTAATTATTTTACCCGGCAAAAAATGGATTATGAAACAGTCATCATACAACAAACTGTTGGTTGTGCCTTTTATTGTTTTGTTATATCTGCGATAACCTGGTAAAAATAGCAGAGCGATAAATATTGGGAACCGATACATTGGTGCATCTCTATCTCTAATATTTACACTAACACGCAACTTAGTTTCTTTAGTTAGTTTAATTGTAGTCATTTAATGCTGTTTTAGATTTAAGGAGATTTTTATCTTCATGTTTAAACACAGATCAACTGAAGAGGTTTGCTTTTATAAACCACTGCTTCCATTATACAACTAATGAACATCTTTTGTTTACGATTCTTGCTGATAGGAAGTGAATGCAGCTTCATTCCTCAGCCGTGTGTTGATGTAATTAAATGCAATAATGATAGTGAATGATCCAGCGTACTGTCAGAAGGTTTAGACTCATGAGATCAGAACCATATATCGGTTGTGCTCTGTCACAATCCTGGTATGTTAATAAACGTAAGAGATGTGATGTAATAAGATACCACAACACCCAAAACGTCATATCCCACTCTAGAGTTGTTTTGTCTGGTTCACAGACATTGTGATAACAGATTTCACAGAAGGCCACAGCACAACAGACGCGCATGCTTTCAGACGGCTAAAGCAAATATTTCTTTCTAAATTTGTGTTAAAACATCTGTGTTTCAGCTTCAGAAAGTAAACCATGCCCTCAGGTCCGTGTTCCTGTGTCGGCAACCAGTTCCTCTTCTTCTTTATCTCCGGCCTCAATTCCAGAAGACGTCTTCTTCAGGGGTGCTTCTGAGGACCGGGTGAGAACACAAACGTGATGTTGGCGTATTCTATAACCATAAGAGTTTGATTTACTCTCAAATGTATGTTTGCTCAGTTTGGTGCTTTAAATATATTAGACCTTCTTTTGGGAAACACAATAAGAGATGTTTTGCAAATAATGACGTTTCGCGATAATATAAACTTCAGTAAATTGTAAGATACTTTGGTATATTATACAAACTATACTCTAGTATACTATAACTGCTATAGAATACAATATTATTATGTAATATTAACTATAGTAAATAAATAAACTGTAGTAAATACTGTAGTATGATAAAGTAATTACTTTAGTAAAGTATAGCATATTCAAATAATTATACTATAGTGTACTCTAATTACTATAGTATACTATATTAATTGGTAGTATTAACTATAAAAGATGGATAAACTGTAGTAAACTGTAGTAAATTGTAATAATCTATAGTATTTATTATAGTGAACTGTAGTAAATTGTAGTATACTATAGCATAGTATAACAATTCAATTATACTATAGTATGCTACAGTATACTATAGTAAAAAGTTAGTAAACTATATTAGTTTAGTATAGTTATAGTAAATAGTAAGAATGATACAGTGTTCCATAGTAAAAAGTTAGTAAACTATATAAGTTTAGTATAGTAATAATAAATAGTAAGCATGCTACTGTATACTATAGTAAACAGTTGGTAAACTATATTAGTTTAATATAGTTATAGTAAATAGAAAGTATGATACAGTGTACCATAGTAAAAACTTAGTAAACTATATAAGTTTAGTATAGCAAGTATACTACAGTAAAACGTTGGTGAACTATATACGTTTAGTATAGCTATAGTAAATAGTAAGTATGATACAGTGTACCATGTTAAAAGTTAGTAAACTATATTAGTTTAGTATAGCAAGTATACTACTGTATACTACAGTAAAAAGTTAGTAATTAAACTAGATTAGTTTAGTAAAGCTATAGTAAATATTAAGTATTCTACAGTAGACTTTAGTAAAAAGTTAGTAAACTATCTTAGTTTAGTAGAGCAATAGTAAATAGTAAGGATGCTACAGTACACTATAGTAAAAAGTTAGTAAACTATATTAGTTTAGTATAGCTATAGTAAATAGTAAGTATGTTACAGTATACTATAGTAAAAGTTAGTAAACTATATTAGTTTAGTATAGTTATAGTACATAGTACGTATGCTACAGTATACTATAGTAAAAAGTTGGTAAACTATACTAGTTTAGTATAGCTATAGTAAATAGTAAGTATGCTACAGTATACTAAAGTAAAAGTTAGAAAACTATATTAGTTTAGTATAGCAAGTATGCTACTGTATACTACAGTAAAAAGTTAGTAATTAAAATATATTAGTTAAGTATAGCTATAGTAAATAGTAATTATGCTAGAGTACACTATAGTAAAAAGTTAGTAAACTATATTAGTTTAGTAGAGCAATAGTACATAGTTAGGATGCTACAGTACACTATAGTAAAAAGTTAGTAAACTATATTAGTTTAGTAAAGGAAGTATACTACAGTAAAAAGTTAGTAATTAAACTATATTAGTTTAGTATAGCTAGAGTAAATAGTAAGGATGCTACAGTACACTATAGTAAAAAGTTAGTAAACTATATTAGTTTAGTATAGCTATAGTAAATAGTAAATATGCTATAGTATACCATAGTAAAATGTTGGTAAACTATATTAGTTTAGTATAGCATGTATGCTACTGTATACTACAGTAAAAAGTTAGTAATTAAACTATATTAGTTTAGTATAGCTAATAGTTAATAGTAAGTATGCTACAGTACACTATAGTAAACAGTTGGTAAACTATATTAGTTTAGTATAGTAATAGTAAATAGTAAGTATGATACAGTATTTTTTCACATGGGATTTTATTAGTATGTGTGTTCCCTGGGATTTAAACCCATGACTTTTGCACTGTAAACGCAATGCTTTACAGTACCAGTTCAACACTAAAATTGTTAATGTTAGTTAATAAAAAATATAATTGTTCACTGCTTTTTAATGTTCGTTCATTGAACTTTTTACTTTGTATTATATAAAAGTATTGTTCGTTGCTGTTTAATGTAGTTGCCTATTGTTGACAACAGGAAGCGTATTGTAAAGTATTACCCAATAGGTTTGTGTGAGAAACACATCAATGCAGAAATGTAAATAACGACTTACTGATCATGAATGACTTTTTCATCACATGAGAAGTTGATGTGGGTTCTGTCCATGAATGACACTAGCGTGAGAATTCACATCATTAGTCATATAATTACCCTGGTAATGTCTGCGTCCTGTGATCTTAACCCAGAATGCCATCTGTTTACTGACTTCCTGTTTTCAGAGGCACTTCCTGTCTGAGAGCGACTGCAGCAGTGTGGAGGACCTGCTGCTGGAGCTCAGTCCTTTAAAAGATTCGGAGTATTTCAGAGATCTGCAGCTCGGATCTGCGGTGTCCACCGACCCACCACAAACAGAACCTCCGGTTGCCAACACACCCGTTTGTGATAAGGGTACAGCGGTACCTTTTCAGACCTCATCAGAGAGCGGATCCCACCTGGATTCCCATCAACCGTTCCAGAGAGATCACCCAGCAGCTTCTGCTGGAGAGGACACCATGGACCGTTTGGTTGCTATAAGAACCTCAGAGATCATGGATTATCCAGAATCAGAAGATGAGGATTCAGACACAGAGAACTTTCCAACTTTGGTCCGATCCATGTCCACGTCTCGTAGACACAGTTCGGATATGCCACTGTCTCCGATTGACCTGGGAAGAAGGTTAGATTTTTTAGATTTACATTCATATTGCTAACCATCAAGGTTAAAAGGTCTTAAAGTGTACCATTTAGGTACAGATATGTACACATTTAGTACCAGCATGTACCTTTAGGTGCACTCTTTGGTACCCGTATGTATTACTGAGGTACTCTTTTAGTTGCAAAGGTGTACTTTTTATCTAGAAAATAATAAAAATTTTTCTATTATGATTAAATATCGAATACTTATAATAAATATGAATGTCCTGTATACATAAACACTGTATGGTCACACTGAATTTGTGTGTGTGTGTAGGTTCAGTCTAGACACTACTGGCACTGACAGCGATGGGGAACGAGAGGTCCGATGTCTCGGCCAAAGTTCCCTTTTACCGTCTTCTTCTTTCTCAGAGAGTTCAGTCGAGGAGACTTCTGGTGCCATTGAAAGTGAAAGCCCCGAATTAGCAGTAACCATCCTTACAAAACTCTTAATAAGGCTGTTATGTAACCTTGACTGTATGGAGGATATTTTAACATGGTTTCGGTTTGCGCAGAAGCGGCCCACATCAGGGAAGACGGTGTATTCCAGATCCGAGATCCTCGCCACGGATGAAAAATCTCAAGCTGACAAGGTCTCTCGCATACTGGAAACGTCTCAGCAGGCTGCGAGAGAAGCCAGAGGTCAGTGAATTCCTGTGATTATTCAGATTTGATTTTATCTGCCAAATACACGCATGTAAATGTTTTTAAACTAAAAGGTGTAAATAAACAATTCTGACTTTTCATTGCTTTGGTGTTTCAGAGGATGAGGAGTCAGAAGAAGCGCTGCAGTCTGTTGAAGGACGAAGTCACGTGTACGTTTTTACATTTAACATTGTTACATATGTTACCCATATGGCAAAAAATATATTTTTAAACATAATTTTAAGTATATTTAAAAAAAATGGCCAAAAATATATGTAATAAAATTAGTGCTGGGCAAAGATTAATCGCGATTAATCGCATACAAAATAAAAGTTCATTTTTTCATAATATTTGTGTGTGTGCTGTGTGTAATTATTATGTATATTTAAACACACACACATGCATGTATGCATTTCAGAAATTTTTATGTATATATTTTAAAAAATTTATATATAACGTAGAATATATAAAAATATAAATAAATATATATGCACATGTAAATGTTTCTTAAATACATACATGAATGTGTGTGTATTTATATATACCTAATAATTACACACAGAACCTACTTGTATATTATGTTACTAATCACTTTTATTTTGTATGCGATTAATCGCAATTAATATTTGATCAGCACTAGATGAAATATTTTTTTGAAATGTTTACAAAATGTATTTTTCACCAATATATATTTTAAAAATAAATATATTATAAAGCATTTATATTCACATTGACTAGGAAGAAAAACTTTGTATGTTACAAACCTTTAAACATAACCGGCTTGAAAAGTTTAAAATTAAATATATTTTCAACTGCAAAAATGTACTTATAATTTTATATATACATGCTTATATATTTTATACTTAAGCTTTTATATTTTGGCCAGGACCAATATTTTTTGCCATATGGGTTGTATTTTTATATTTGTTGCCCCTGAAATACATTTTGAAATATACGTTAACGTATTTTGCATATATTTTTAAAAATATATTTTTGACCTAAGATATGTATTTTTTGCCGTGTGGAAAGGGTTTAAAGATAGAAAAGCCAACACAGGCAGTTTTTAAAGGAGGGGTTGATAAATAAGAGTGCTTGATGACATCACTCGAAAGTGAAAGTTGTTTCAGAGGAAAAGATAGGTTTAAAGGAAAACACCACCGTTTTTCAATATTTAACTGTGATCTTACTTCAACTTAGACAAATTAATACATACCTATCTTTTTTCAACGCATGCACTTAATCTATGTACAGCGCATCGTGAATGTTTTAGCATTTAGCCTTGCCCCATTCATTCCTTAGGATCCAAACAAATTTGTTTTTGTGCCACCATACTAACTTGTGTATCTACTCGTGTAACAGTCTTTAAATAGGGAAAACATTGAAGTGTTTGGTGGCATCTAAATTCATCCCTGTTTGGATCCTAAGGAATGAATGGGGCTAGGCTAAATGCTAACACATTCACGACACACTGTACAAAGATTAAGTGCACGCATTGAAAAAAGATAGGTAAGTATTCATTTGTTTAAGTTGAGGTAAGAACATAGCAAAATATTGAAAAATTGTGGTGTTTCCTTTAAGTTGAAGACACTAAAATATACAGTATAAAATGTAAATGGACACATAAAACCGTTATTGGATAATTTTCCACTTATAGAGGTTTCAGCAGTGACAACATAAACAAGTGGCTTTCGTGGTCAACACGTATCTTCCGGTAAACTCCGCTAAGAATAAATAACAACAAAGTCCTTTTAAAGTAGTTAATTTATATAACAATCAAAATAAACAACACATAGATTATATAGGAAACCAAAACGTTTGTTATTTTCGAGGAGGTATTTTTTTAAGAGTTCAGTTTCAGCAACTAGTCAGACCATTAAACAAACCGAAACCGGAAGTAAAGTTCGGACCTGACGCGTAATCGCATCACCGACCGTGCGTCCGATGAAACGGTCTATAAAGCCACATACCTTCTGTGTAGATATGAGAGAACAATGTAACATATTATTTCAAGGCATTCTTTGGCACCTTTAAGGTTCAAAAAGATGGGGGAGTAGATCCATTTAAGCAGTTAGTCGTGTTTTGCTGACGGTTTTATTTGGATGGCAGCCCGAACCCATATGTACCCTCCCCGCTGCCACACATACTTAGCCTGAGTGTCTTGTTTGTCTTAGGCTGATGGTACAGAAAGTTCTACAAGAGCTTAAACAGTATCACGGGTAAGTAAACAGTATAAAGGAAGCCTGCTGTGCACCGTCCCAACTAACACAAGTTGCGCTGGCCCACCTTGACTTGCGTATGCTGGGCCAAAACAGAACGCATTGTTTGTCTTGAACTTCTTGTGTATGTTGTTGTGTTCATGACGTAGGCTGCATATTTTCCTCTGTTTAACACTTAACCTGGTGAAGCTATTTTTTATTCTGGGATGTCCTTGGTTTATCTCAAAACTTGCATGAAAAGCAGAGCGTGCTTTTACAAGGACGCAAAACATTTGATAGCGCTTCTAACCACAGACTAGCAAGAGGATATGTTCGAAATGGAGCACTATTTTACTGCACTTCTTGAAAAGCGATACAACCCATTCAAACTTTTAATAGTGCAAAAACTTATAGTATTATAGTAAGCCATTTCGAACATGCCTAAATCGTAGGCATGCACTTATTGCCTGTAAGAGTCTTACATTGAGTCCAAATAAATCAGATTTTTGTAAATATCCTGGATTTTCCTCTAAACGCAGAACTTCAAGCACAGAAAGAAAAGAATCGGGCGGAAGTGTTACGTGGTATGAGTTTCTCTCCAATGAGTAAGTCGCCCGCCGCTTGCATGCTTTCATTTGATGGTGTCGTTTTCGAAAAAATATGTTTGACAATATTTCCGTTTGTGATTTGTAGAAACGAAGACGAAGAGGAGGAACGACCAGAACGTTCGGAAAAAGGCACCAAAGTCAAGCGCACCCTCAGCTCTCTGAGGAACCGAGTGACCGGATCCTTCAACAAAGACAAAGTAAATATGACATCACTCATGCACGGAGCAAAATTCTGTTGCATGTGTTTCTGCAGAACGATGCTGCAATGTTTTCGTCGTTAAAACTTCCCCCTTTTTGTTAAACGCTTTGAATTTTACAAAAGATACAAAACTGAACTACTGTAGTTCATGCAAACAAAGGAGAACTTTTGACCTTTAAACCTTTTTTTGACAAAGCGCAAGGTCAGTTTATTAAACAGTTCATTTAGTATTGGTAATGATTTTGGATATATAATAAATATAGTAAAGAAGTTTTTTTCATTAAAGGGACACTCCCTTAGAGTTAAACATTAGATTTTTACAGTTTTGGAATCCATTCAGCCAATCTCCGGGTCTGGCGGTACCACTTTTAGCATAGCTTAGCATAGTTCATTGAATCTGATTAGACCATTAGCATCATGCTCAAAAATAACCAAAGAGTTTCCATATTTTTTTGGAAAATGATAAATGAAAAATTACTCTTTGGTTATTTTCTAGCGTGATGCTAATGGTCTAATCAGATTCAATGGATTGTGCTAAGCTATGCTAAAAGTGCTAGCGCCAAACCCGGAGATCAGCTGAATGGATTCCAAAACGGTAAAAATCAAATATTTAACTCTAGGGGAACTGGAAAATTATTTTCAAAAAAAGTGGAGTGTCCCTTTACGTCTTAAAAATGAATGCATGTTCGAAATTATCAAGATTTTTGCTGTACCATTTAAGTAAATAAATATATAACTTTGAAGAGCATTTTATATGTCCAACCTTAACTTTCTGTTTCAGTAGAAATTACGTCAATGCATTAAACAAAGTTGCTCATTCATGACACGTCAGTGGGTCTTTAAAGGGACAGTTCACCCAGAAATGAAATTACCCATTCTCATGTTGTTACAAACCTGTATACATTTTTTTGTTCTGATAAACACAAAGGAAGATATTTTGAGGAATGTTTGTCACTAAACCAATGAGCCCCATTCACTTCCATAGTAGGAAAAAAACTATGGAAGTGAATGGGGCTTATGAACGGTTTGGTTACAAACATTCCTCAAAATATCTTATTTCGTGTTCATCAAAACAAAGACATGTATGCAGGTTTGTAACAACATAAGCGTGAATAAATGATGAGTTAATTTTCTTTTTTGGTTGAACTATCCCTTTAAGACCAAGTTGTATATTTAAATTATTATTATTATTTATATAATTATTTATAATATATTATTGTATATAATAATGCTTATTAAAAGTCATAGTGCAAAAATCTGAAAGATACTTTCGATAATGCAAAATACAATTTCTTATTTCTTTTTTGAAATCTTGGGGTCACGTATGACTTGTCATAGTGTACACAGATGTTCTTTACATTTTTAAATCTCTTGTTTCAGGGTAAGACCCGTGAGAAAGAGCACCACAAAAACAGAGAAAAAGAGTTTCAACACTACGAGAAGGTGCGGCGTGTAAGCGTCAGCGGTCACCAGCTTGTGCCCGGCTCCTTTTCCAACTGGGCAACGTGTTCACTGTGCAGCAAAAGCCTACAAAGAAAGCATGGCCTGCAGTGTTTGAGTGAGTAACACACCGGCACAAAAACACACATGCTGCTCACGCGAAACACCATGCTGCTTGCTTTCACAGCGGCAAAACACTTTCTCAAGGTTTTGCGTTTGATGCATTATAGTTATATTTTAATGAATGCATGTGTGCCGGAAGTATTGCATGGATCAACAAAGACCTAAACTTGGAGATGTTTCATCTTATAGTGTAGTGTTGCTTGAGCTTTGGCTGTTTTGCAACCAGCTTTGTGTGCTTCACAGTAAGATTTTATCAGGTTTCTAAGTGGCTGGGGAACTCAAAAGAGGATGTTTAACTAGTATGTCTATTGTGATTTAAAGGGGTAGTTCACCCAAAAATGAAAATTCTGGCATCATTTACCCTCAAGTTGTTATGAACCTGTATAAATGTCTTTGTTCTGCTGAACATAATGGAAGGTTTTGTGAGTTTTTGAAGTTTTGGGGCACCATTGACTTCCATAGGAAAAAATACTATGGAAGTCAAGAGTGCTCCAAAACTCTTTGGCTACAGACGTTGCTCAAAATATATATATATATATTTGTCTTGTAACTATCTTAAAGAAATGCACGTGAGTTAGGTCATTGTTTCTCTATTTGGCCTTTTTAAATTTAAGCAGGGCCCCAGTTTCAGATTCAGAAAAGGAGAAACAGAAACATCCGTAATACATTTTTTAACCTCTCTTACTCATTCGCTGTTGAGACTGTGGGAAAATATCCTCATTACCATTTTATTTATTTGAAAGTAGATGGGTACTTTATTCCCTTTAGATATAAAGGTGCATGGATTAACCAGTTCTTGCCATGTATATAGCCATAGATGTTGGAATGGTGTACAGAATAAAGAAAGAAAGAAAGAGTTTAATTTTTAAATACTTTCTTCTGCAAAGTAAGCAATTTGTCTCAACACTAATTTTACTTACACAGTAACACGCAACGTATGTGTGACTAGAACTGTGGCGGCCAATCAGACGGCAGCGTCAATAGGAAGTTAGAATTGTTCATGTGTCACTGGAGTTTATTGAAAGGAGGAGACACTTTCTCAAAACAGTTTATTCGAGGTGACAAAAACACAGTCACCTAGGACCAGTTGTACATGTAAAGCCATTCGTGGTGACTAGAAATGTTATGCACGACTGTTTATACAGCGCTGCTTATTAAACAAGTCATCCTGATGTATATCCCTTAAGCATCAGATTTCCAAGCAGTGGGAACCTTTCTGGCCAATGTCCTATATAATTGTCCTTTGTATAAATGTCCTAAACAGTGTCACAGCCATTCACCAGTACAATCTCAGAAAAAGGTACAAAAGCTGTCACTTGGGGTGGTACCTTTTTTGTATTTAAAGCATATAAAGGTAATAAAGTGCAATGCATATTAGTACCTCAAAGGTGCACAGTGGTTCTCAAACTGGGGCCTTGAGATGGGGCCAGGGGGGGCCAGTAAAATGATATTTTATAAAATACATTTATAAAATATAATTTATCAAAAATTCAGTGTAATTAAACCTCAGAAAAATAAACCAACTAACCAACATAATTGAATATGTTTTGTTTAATTAAAATTGTACTTTTTGGAATGTTTTATGTCATAAATTTTATTTTGGGGGCCATAAAGGGATGCACCGTACACAAGGGGGGCCACACAGCGAAAAAGTTTAAGAAACCACTGCCACAGAGGTACATATCTGTACCGAAATGGTACATATTAGGACCTTTTAAAAGGTATCATCCCAGGGACAGCTTTTGTATCTTTCTTTTTGAAAGTGTACCGATGTAATAGTTGAAACAAAAATAACCATTAATGAGAAAATTATTGTTTTGTTTTAAAAAAAATTCATGAACCACAGGTCGCCTTTAATCACCAATAATAGATTTTTTTTAATCACTTTATATGGATATAGGAAATATTAATAGATGCTGTCAATAGAAAATATATATGGTTTTCTTGAGAAAAAAACTAATTCATAAAACATTAAAAAATTTAAAATTGTATAATATCAAACCAGGGGTGTCACGAATATAACAGTATTGATGATAATTGTGAAATGTAAATAAATGAAATAAATTTTCATGGGTTATTTAATACTTCATATTAATATCATATTTTACCTTTTGCAAAAATAAACAAAATTCAAGATGAATTTGACTGATAGCATTTTTTTTTCCTTACCATGGGTTCACACCAGCCGCGTTTGAGCCGTTAAAATCACGTTGAACATTCGTGCATGAAAGCAACGCGTGAAATTCTAGTCATCGAGACATTCACACGGAAATTCTCGTCATGGGAGGGGCTTCTACGACTCTGAATTTATTACTTTCTGTAATAAAGTCACTACTAGAGCAAGCTCCTGATTGGTTAACGGAGCAAGTTTTTCCGCCAAATATTTGCGCGAACTAAATGTGCGAATGAATCGCGTCTACCGCACCGCACTAAACGCCTCATTTGCGCCGCGAGACCTCCTGACATGCGTCAATGCGTCTTCACATTGACTTAACATTGAAATCACTAACGCCTGACGCCTCTACCGCGGCTGGTGTGAACGCAGCATTAGGCCACCACCACCAGACTTGATGTTTTAATGTCCATCCATATTTATTTTTCAATCTATTTTATTAAAATACAAACAGAAAATATAGGAATTATATACAAAACAATGTCAGGCCTAATGTCTTCTAAGGGGAGTTAACCCTAAAAACTTGACACATCAACTTACATTTTTATTAATTTGTAAATATTATGTACACATTTCCTATTTTTTCTGGATGTATTCTATTAAAGTGACTGAGAAACAATATTATATGATCCCTATAACATTGCAAAAACAGCTAATCTTATTATGGCATGGTGGCCTAAGACTTTTGCACAGTACTGCAAATCGTGATAATATATTAAATCCTTTTTTTTTTGCTATAATATTCATGTAGTCGGTCTGATATTATGACAGCCCTATATCAAACTATTTGTTTTGTCCGCCAGAAAATTGTATAAAATCGCAAAAATATAAAATGCATGTGACAACTTGCCTCTTTAATTCCCTCCACCTTACATTTATTACCCTCTTCCCTTCTTTCATCCATACGTACTATCTCTTTAAATCTGGGATGCAGCCTGTGGAATGCGCCTCATCTCCCACAATGCCGCGCGGCGGTCAGCGGGGACAGTGCACATCTAAATACAGCGCTCGAGATTGTCGTCAGTTTTTAGGTTGCTAGGCAATGAGTGTTTTGGGGATCTCTGGCGTCGTAGTAACCCTGAAGTATCTTTAAAGTGATGCGTGGAGACGTAACGCGTCCGTCGGCGGCGTCATCATAAGCGCGTTTCCCGCGGAACGGTGAGTTTGTGTAACAGGTGTCTCTCTCCACAGCGCGAGCTAGCACAGCTAATAAACATACAGCGACTACGGTGCTTTTGAACTCTTTATGAACTGCTTTCATTGAGTCACACGGGGTGATTTTGAGCTTTAAGTGTCTATTTTCCTCGCGTCATGTTTTTGTGTCATTGGTTTGGTAAAATAGTTAACGTTGAGCTGAGTTTAGAGGCTTCGAGGTCAGCTGTCCATTGTGTTTAGTTTGGATTGGCTAGTCAACCGGGTCAGTCGCGTGCTATGCGTGACTGTGGAGTTTAAATAACTTTGGGGTTTAAATATTAGCAGAGACTTTTAATGATTTGGGTGACTTTTATTTTATTGTACATAAAATATATTTGGCTAATTAAAGTTAACATGATATCAAAGTGCAGGTTTGCTTCAGATGCATGTCTAACGTTACGTCTTCTACGTCATGGTCGACAGCATTCAGTTTTTGTTATTGTTGTTTTACTACTGATTTCTTGCTTTAATTTTATAATGGGCCAGTGAATTGTTTTTGGATTTAATATATTTAAAGTTACCGTCTAACCGTTCATCATTTATCACTAGAATTAGATTATTATAAGGACGTAAAGTGTCCTCTAAACGTGCGTCTATGACAATGTGAAGTGTCCTTACAAAACGAACCATGGTTTAATTATAGGAAAACTACGTATATTAACCCTGTTTATGATTTTTTTATAACCACAGTTTTACTACAAATGCCATGATTAAGCTATTGCTAGTTTAGCAAAACCATACAGTAGTTAACTTGTGGTTACCATGGTCTGACTATAACATCCAAATAGCACATCTAAATTCAACAGGTGCATGATAAAAAAGTATGAAGTTAAATAAAGGACGTTCAGTTAATAGATCAAAACCATGCTGTTTTATCTTTTATAAATAAATAGAGGTGTAAGCATTACCCTTGTTTATCTTTATTTGTAGTAAACCAATAGTTAGTTGTTGTATGGGGTTATTTGTCTAAGCATTTTCTCCCAGAATCTTATGGTGTTTTGGGTGTCTCTTAATATTATCAGGGGGTTCTTATGTGCTTTTTAAGGGGGTTGTTGATGGTTGCTAGGTGATTGACCAAGGTCCCGCCCCCAGGTGTTTATCTGCTGGTTAAGTGAGGACTTTTCCAGCTCCAAGGCACCACATCTAAACAGCCATTTATGAGCACTACTTATTCATAGCACACATGTAAGCAAAAATTGTATAAACACAAAGACAGCAATATATTAATAATTCATAAAAAATTCACGTCCATAAATCCATGTCTGGCCATTTTGGATTTTGTTATGAAGATAAAAATTAGGATTGGGTGTTTTTGGTAGTTTTTCATTATGATATGAGTGTATTATAGCAGTGATTTTTTTTTTTTTGTTTCTTTATGACATATCTGAGTGGTTGGACCCGCAAGTGGCGCATGACGTCAGACTTAACAACCGAATTGCTGTACATTCTGATCTCTAGATATGGCTCAGTGTCATCCTTCAATAAAGTGTAATAGTGACATGTATTTATGCTTTCCTTAACAAACACTGTGACTTTAGATTATAGATTGCCATTAGGACTCATTTTATTGATATATTTATTTATATAAACAAAAGTATTGAGTACATTTATTGTGTGCCATCATGTTTTCTAAATAGGTTGATAATAGGTTAAATTCTGAATCGTGCCGCCGATATTATGCACAGCTATTTCATGTTCTACGGCTTTTGATCAGTAAGTCCTTATCAATCTGAAATGACTGTTAGTTTAAGTAGCATTTGAAAAAGCAACACTTGTCAAACATATTCATTAAACATATTCTTTATTAGGGGTGCACCGATAAATGCCGATATACACTAATAATACGTGGCCGATAAGTATTCTGAATTGCACTGCCAATATTATTCACAACTATTTCATTTACTACGGCTTTTGATCATTAAGTCCTTAAAAAGCAACACTCGTCAAACATAATCATTATACATAATCTTTATTATCATGAAAATACCTGAAAAGGTTTGAAGAACAGCAATATGAATATCCTTTATTCTTTAAAATGCAGCTTTTCGAATCCTATCGTGATATAGATTTTCTGGCCAGTTTTTTCTGCATGTAAGTCTGAATAGTCACGTGCTGCTGATTGAGTTTGCCAGTTAGCCGTTCACTTCAGTGAATCTGTGTTTGTATTCTCCATTTCGCCCGACCGTCCACCCTCTAAACTTAACCAGTCGGCCGCAAGTCTCTCCACTTTTTGATTTGCATGTGGTTTGTTGACACAAGCTGTTATTTGTCTTCGTCTGAAATGGACAACAGGGTTCGCATTCGGCCCACCTTCGCATTCCTGTGAGCGGATCATGTGACTCGAAAACAGGATTACGAATGCTCCTTGTGAAGCAGTTTTCCTCTTCCGTTTTCAAGCCTTTAATGATCCAGAAACTAATACTTTGTTTGATCTTGACACTGAGCTGAATTTAAATTGAGCAAAGATTTTTGTGAAGGATGCCAAAAGTGTGTTCTAGTCCCTGAAATCACACAGTAGTTTGGTGGATTTTGTGTCTTGCAATTTAGACCCGAGTACATCAGCATATAGATGGCCTTAAAGGAATAGTCTACTCATTTTCAATATTAAAATATGTTATTACCTTAACTAAGAACTGTTGAATCATCCCTCTGTCATCTGTGTGTGTGCACGTAAGCGCTGGAGCGCGCTGCGACGCTACGATAGCATTTAGCTTAGCCCCATTCATTCAATGGTACCATTTAGAGATAAAGTTAGAAGTGACCAAACACATCAACGTTTTTCCTATTTAAGACGAGTAGTTATACGAGCAAGTTTGGTGGTACAAAATAAAACATAGCGCTTTTCTAAGCGGATTTAAAAGAGTAACTATATTTTATGGCGTGATAGCACTTTTGGGAGTACTTCGACTCTGCGCAGTAACACCCTCCCTGTCCCATTATGAGAGGGAGAAGGGGAGCGGACTTTTCAGGCGAGTCGAAGTACTCCCAAAAGTGCTATTACGCCATAAAATATAGTTCCTCTTTTAAATCCGCTTAGAAAAGCGCTATGTTTTATTTTGTACCACCAAACTTGCTCGTATAACTACTCGTCTTAAATAGGAAAAACGTTGATGTGTTTGGTCACTTCTAACTTTATCTCTAAATGGTACCATTGAATGAATGGGGCTAAGCTAAATGCTATCGTAGCGTCGCAGCGCGCTCCAGCGCTTACGTGCACACACACAGATGACAGAGGGATGATTCAACAGTTCTTAGTTAAGGTAATAACATATTTTAATATTGAAAATGAGTAGACTATTCCTTTAATAATGCTAACAGATAGTGGATGGCACAAACACTCAAATAAAACTTAATTTTGCAGAAACTATGACAGAAAATGAACACATACTAGATTATTAATGAATTAAATGTTTTTACCTCTTACAGGAATAGCTGCGTGATGAAGTGAAACTAAAGGGTTAATAAACACAAACTAAAGAAGATGTTGTAGAACGTCTGGCGAACGATGATAGATAGCACAAAAATTGTAAAAATTGATTATTTCCCACTATTAATTACATTATCTTAAAGGAGTATAACTACTGTAGCATGTAAATAATGTACATAAATCTAATCAACAGGCACGTGAAACCTAGCTAGCAGGTTGCTCGAACAACAAAATCACCAGCTAACTATACTTTAAAACTATAGACTAATACAATAACGGGCTTAAAGAAACCCAAAGTACACTTACTGTTCTCACGGACACGTGTTTTATCAACTGGCTTTCCTCCAGACATGAAGAACCACGTCTTCTCATTTCGGCCGTGTGGTGCGCGTGCACGCTTGCAGTGTGAAGCGCGTCTGCGCTATTCTCCAAGATGTTTTATCAACTGGCTAGTTATCCTCCAGATAGTGACGGTCCAAACCACGTCTTTCTCATTTCGGCCGTGTGGCGCGCGTCCCCGCTCGCGGTGTGATGCGCGTACAGGCTATTCTCCGAGATGCACTTTACGGCCTTTTGGGCAGCATTTTTTTTCTTTACCTAGTTAAGGCGGTAGGGCTTTCAAGCTTAGGCGGGCCGCCTTAACTGAAATATGCTGCGGGAAACCCTGTAATACAATAACAGGCCGTGTGGTGCGCGTGCACGCTTGCGGTGTAAAGCGCGTCCGCGTTATTCTCAGAGATGTTTTATCAACTGGCTAGTTATCCTCCAGACAGTGATGGTCCGGAACACATCTTTCTCATTTAAGCCGTGTGGCGCGCATGCCCGCTCGCGGTGCAAAGCGTGTCCGCGCTATTCTCCGAGATCCTTCGATATCCTACAGACAGTGATGGATCTTTCTCATTTCGGCACGCTATTATCCGAGATGCAAATTTTTTTTAAGGGATGACCTATTTAAGGCGGTAGGGTTTCCCGGCTTAGGCGGGCCGCCCGGACTGCAAAGTGCTGCGGGAAACCCTGGTTATGTGTCAGAAAATATATACTAACCCACCAGAGTCATTTGAATTACTTGGATGGATGTTAGGCCTATATGGTTACTTTAATTTAATAAAAATCTATTTGCCTGTGTTCAACTTAAGGAAATAAGACCTCAAGGATGGCATGATGATGAATAAATTATGAAAGAATTTTTTTCTTTGTGGGTGTACTATACTTATGGGAACTTATATCGAATGTTGTGCTTTGTTTTGCTGGAAAACATCTCTGATGTAGTCGAAGGTCCCATCAGGATTCATCCATTGATCAAAACCTTGCTTGTTTAGTTTTTTTTTGTTTGTTTGGGTTTGACTAAATGGATGGAATCGGTCGCTTTAAGTGGCAAAAGTGGAAAATTGCCGACAGGGCTGCATTACAGTTTCGTATCTGATAGTGGCTGAGCCTGATAAGCATTTGAATACAGATAGTTGAACCGAAAGTGTTACTGACCTCAAGTCATTTTTGATTTGTTCGCTTTAACTAGTTATTTATACAGGTTCCTTTGTGGTTTCCTTCGTACAGATTAAAAATGCTATGAGGAAAGCAGTATTATGTGTCAATATAACCTTTATGTTGCAACAGCAGCCTTCCTGCTCGTCGTCACCACCACCTCCTCCTCCTCCAAGACTAAATTTACAATCTGTTTTAAGTAATAGCTTGAATGCAGCTAAACTGGTTCTGAAATGGACAACGTTAACCTGTTTCTTTCTGTACTGTGGTGGTTTCTCATTGATGGCTAGACTGTGCTGTGAATGTCCATAAGAGCTGTCGGACCCTGTTGCCGGAGTGTAGCAGTAAATCCAAGGTAAGATTCATTTCAATAAATCACATTTAGTTACTATACCCAAAATTTGACTATATTTAGTCACTACAAATTGCTTAGTGATCAATTAGACATATGAAAAAGTTTTTTGATGGTTAATAGTTTCAAACTTAACACTTGACATGCTAAATATAAAGCGAACAAAGTATGTCTTATCTTTGGTTTATCTCAGGTGTGGCAAGGTGTGTGAGCACATGTTGTGCTGTTAATGATAAACCCGAACCGTACAGTTAGTAAAGATTTGTTGTTTTGTGTGCGCAGACAAAGGATTCAGTACAGAAGACATCAACCTCTGCAGCTCAGTCGTATAACCAAGGTAAGCATGCATGCAGAATAACTATCACATCTGTCATTGTTTAGCATGAGGTTAATGTTGTGATTTTGTGATCAGATTTTCTGTAACATATTGCATTTGTTGCAGGGTTGCTATTTGTATTATAAATGTATTTGTTGTTTTTATACTTATATTTATTTAGCATGATAAACTGATGATCTTAATTAGGACGATGTTAACATTAACTGCATGTGTGCATGCATGCAAAGGGATTAACATTGTGGTATGCGTTTTATTAGTGCATGTGTTTCCTGGGAATTTAAGGCCATAAGTTTTGCGCTGCTAATGCAATGCTCTGCTAATGAGTTACAAGACGACAACAACATTAAACAGCAATTGAGCAAAATAATTTCCCTTTAATGCCATCAATAAAAATTAGGGTGAAGACTTGGTGATAAACGATAGCATTACCTAATGTTTTGTAAAATGATTTCTATGTTTATTACTCGAATAATTAAGTATATTGAATTAACAGGTGACTGTATGTGAATTAGTTTTTATTTATTTACTCCAACCGCTGCTGAAAAGCAACAAGTCTGTGGTCTGAAAGATGCATGCATGATTTTAGCTGGAGGAAGACAATTACCCAGGGCTTGTTTTGCTGTCTTCTTCTTCATATGATCAGCCGGTTTAAAAGATGTTTGGCTGGCAGATGCAGATTGAAGTCCCCTGATAGCAAATTAAGGTCGTCTGGCTGTTGTTCTTTCTCCCACAGAGAAGCACTTAAGATGTTAATCATGGTTCCCCAATTAATTAGCCCGCAAATCTGATGAAGAATTATGAGGGTCGGGCCCCTTCCTCCTGCTGTGATTCTCCGAAAGCTGCACAGTTGAAACAGGAAAATCTTGATAAATCTTTTCGATTTTTGAGTAGGCCTGCACGATATTGAAGATAAATGCTTTAACCTCGTAAATAATCTGATGCGATAATACCTAATATTTTATGAATCAGTTTAATTATACTAAAATATCTTTTATCGAAAGTGACTCACAAATAAAGGCGCAAGTATGGTCCACTTTTTATGCGTACGTAAGGGTCCGCGTGCATGTGATGGAATGTTCGTCATCAGAAGAGTGCGTACTGTACTTTTTAAAACCCTGCGTTCATTGAGCGCATGCATAATACAAACCCATCTTTTTTAATGCGTGCACTTAATCTTTGTACAGCGCGTACAAATAAAACGTGGCGATTTTTTTAAGCGGGAAAAAAAGAGAAGTATATTGTATGGCGGAATGGCTGAAAACTAAGTGCTCTTCCGCCATACAATATAGTTTTCATTTTTTAACCACTTAAAAAATCGCCACGTTTTATTTTGTGCCACCATACTTACTCATGTTACTACTCATGTAACAGTCTTTAAATAGAGAAAACATGGAAGTGTTTGGTGGCTTCTAAATTCATCCCTGTTTGGATCCTAAGGAATGAATGGGGCTAGGCTAAATGCTAACACATTCACAACGCACTGTACAAAGATTAAGTGCACGCATTTGATAAAGATAGGGATGCATTAATTCGTTTAAGTTGAGGTAAGAACATAGTAAAATATTGGAAAACGGTGGTGTTTTCCTTTAAAGGGACAATAAGTAGGATTTACCCCCATCTAGTGGTGAAATTCTATTTTGCATTCAAGCTAACAGCGCTCTCTAGCGCCTCGCTTTTCCAAATGCGTGTTGCAACTACGGTAGCCGTCATGTGATCACTGATCTCCTTGTCCGTTTCAGATACTTCACTTGTTCCGAATGAAAACGCGTTGTGGAAAGACGTTGGTAGGCTAGTGCTTTTTGTCCCTCTCTGCTATTATAGTTTATCAGTATGGCAGAATGACATGGAAGTTTCCTTGGATTTACCCGTTCAATGTAAGTAAAGAGAAGAAATTCTAAGCTTAAAAAGAAAAGTTAGTTCACTGGCAGAGGTCATTTGACACCGATGAGGACGTATTTATGAATAAAGACATTCTGTTTACGCCACCATACTGGCAGGCAAGGACAGCCCGGGAGCTATTATGTAATGACTCTTTCATGTCATATCAGGGTTACTATTTAATATAAAACCCTTATACAACATGTTGAAATAGTTGGTTTAAAATTTTTGTTCACCCACTATCGATACCTATCAATGCTACAGCTCTCAAGCGCTCTACGGCTGCGTGTCAAAAGGGCAGAGTTTAGGTTGCATGACAACGACTGCAGGAGCTCTATTTGTGACATTTTAATATATCACTTGTGAATATCAGCGTGAAAAATAGGAAGTGTTTTTGAGAGTGTCTCTAGCAAAAATAGCAAACATGCAACAAAATATTATGTTGACTAAGTTGGAAGGTTTACGAATCAGTTTTTTGTACCACTGATGTCTAAAACACAGAAGTCGCTGCAGCATTTGGCATGGTGAAATATCTCTGTTGATTTATAAATACATCGTGTGCCTCATACATCTTGAAAGTGAAGCTGCTGGCTCTTTGATCGCGCTTTGGTGGCTGGCTGCAGTGCAAGTCATAAACCATGCAAACAAACGGGATTCGGGTCAAATAAAATTTAAATTTTTCAAAAGATGGTTTTGGTCCTTTAAGGTAGTTGTTATCATGCTGATATATGTTCAATTGTTCATTTTTGTGATGAGTTTCATTTTAGCTAGTAATTTGATGCTATTGATACGGGGCGTGTCGTTATTAGGGATGGCCATTCGATAAAAATTTTTTAGTTGATTGTCGGGAGAATTAACGATCGACTATCGATTAATCATTAATATTTTTATAATAAAAAATAATTATTTAACTTTTATAATTCAAAAATGTTGAATACAAAAATACAGCGTGTTTTCCTCCATGAAACCTTTATTACAAGATCAACTTGTGCCAAACAGTTAAACTACATTTAGTTAGACAAACGGAACATATATGCGCTTGAATATGCGGTGCTCTAAAGCAGCGGAACCTGCAGCTGCGAGCCGCATTCTTAAACAGAGACCTCATTTGTTCCAAAAAATCATGACCTCTTCATGATTATTTTTTTGAAATCAAAACACGGAAGGTCATAGATAACGGAGTATGGTGTCAAATACTGCACCCTGGTGGTAAAATGTTGAATTGCTGCCACACAGTGAAATTCATTTAATTGCTTCAAGACACACGCTACGCTAGGCAACGCAACCTGCATTAGATTAAAAAAAAGTATTCGATTAATCAATAACAAATTAACGTCATCGACTAAATTCTTAACGATCAATTATCGATTGTCGATTAATCATGCCCATCCCTAGTCGTTATGATTGACATTTGTGATTGACAGGTTCTCTGAGCAGACTATCGGAGCTTCAAGGAAAGATTAAATATATAACTAACTATTAATTCTCGATTACTGCGTTATTTCACACCGACAAAATTAGTTGTATTTAATTTAACTTATTTTAGCAAGTCAGTCAAATAAGACTTTCAATGCGGAAGTTTCATACTGTGGCTCCACCTCCGCTTCCTTCTGCGCATACCCTGGCTCCAAACTGACGTTTTTGCGTTACATGTCAGCGCCCATCGTCTGACATTTTACGTTCAGTTCATTGCAATTTAAGGAAGCGCCATCACGTCATCTATCTTTTTTTACAGTCTATAAAAATACCATGAGTTAATTTAGTGATTTGATCGTTTTTCATATTTTCTTGCATTTAAACATTATGAACGAAGGGCTTTTTGGTCAAAGTGATAGTTAGCTCGCATGCAAATCAATAGGTCTGCTTGGTTATGGGAAAATCATAATCCTGATTATTTAATATGAGTACTTAATGACTTTAAAAACATGCATGTAAATTAGGGATGCTTAACAATTAATCGTGATTAATCGTTAGCAGAATAAAAGTTTTTGTTTACATCACATATGTGTGTAAACTGTGTATAATAAATATGTATATATAAATATGAACACATTCATGTATAATTTTAAGAAAAAAATTTATATATTAAGTATTTATATATAATATAAATTATACATAAATATACAAATGTATACACATGTAAACATTTCTAAAAAATATACATGCACATGTGTACATTTATTTATACAAAGTTATTATACACAGTTCACACACATAGTTGATGTAAACAAAAACTTTTATTCTGCTAACGATTAATCGCGATTAATCGTTAAGCATCCCTAATGTAAATATATATTCATATTTTAAACACGAGGGATAGTTTTGCTTCAGCTCACTTGAAATACATATAACTTTACAAACATAAACAGGATTACTACCTAGTGATCTGACTTCGTATAGATGCGAGAGCGCAGCTCTCTGCACGTGCGAGAGAGAAAACGAGTCGCCACGATGCAGCTGATTATATTTTACGTATAGTTTGCCTCAGCTCGCTTAAACGCATAAGGCTTAACAAATACAAAAGGATTACTACTTTGTGTTTGGACAGATGCGAGAGCACGTGCAAAAGAGAGAGAGAGAAGTGCAGCAGTGCAGTTACTTATGACGTGCTGTAATTACAACAAAAATCGTAATGAGAGATTGCAATCGAAATGTGCAAAAATCGAAATTAATTGCACAGCCCTACAAATCACACTTAATTGATTGAAAATTAAGTCACAGCGAGTTGGGTAACTCATCAGGTTAGATGTTGGTGATTTGGTTGTGGAATAAGACCGGACGAGCCCTCTGTACGCTCTGATAAGCCACCGGACACCGTGGTGCGTTGTGGTGATTACCGCAGGCTCAGGGTGTCTTGTTAAACACCTCCCACTGTGGCCATGATCGAGCTGGTAATTGCTTTAAGATCCCTGGATAACACTTCCCAGCAGAAAAGATCTGGAAATGTCATGATGCTTCTAGAAGTTCATCTGCTTGAATAAAATTTCATATATTTTTTATCAACAATTTGTTTATTTTTAGGTTAATTGTTTACCATATTTATTATTCTTAATTATATTATTAATAATGATTAATTATTATTAATTATTTATTTTTTCGATATGGTTTTGTGCACTTGTTTACTAAATATTTGTTAAATAAGTAATACTTTATTAATCCTTTACAGGAAATTACATAAATCTGCATTGGTTCATAATTTTTTACAACAAATTAGTGATATTGCTGTAGCTCAGCTGGTATATCATTGCATTAGCAACGCAAAGGTTTTGGGTTTAAACCCCAGAGAACATGCATACTTACAAAAAATATATATGTATAGCTTGGATGCACAGAAAGTTGCTTTAGATAAAAGCGTCTGCCAAATGCATCCAAGATAAAGTCTAATTCAATTGATAAGATTAGGAGCATCAAAGTTTGATTTTAATAATAAATTTTACTTTAATTTCAGTCTTTGACATGACCTTACTGGGTCAAGGGTTTTTCCATTATGTAGGATGATTTGATGTTGAATACAGTAAATAAAAAAATGCACAGGCTGGGTCACATCTATTTGTATCAAACATATGTTTAATATAATATCAGAATATTACTATGTTTGGTAAAAATGAGATTGCATGGACCAGTGGTGAAGTTTATCCGCAGTAGCTGGTTATTAACCATCAGGTACTAGCAGGTCTTAATAGTTTGCTTGATCTCTCTAATCTGGTTGTGAGACACTGACTCTCACCCGCTCAATCAAAACATCTTCAGGCGCAACAGGAGGCAGGCGAGGAGAGAGATTTGACCGCAAATGGGCATGCGTGAGTTCTAGAACCCACTTTATAAAGCCAACCCTCCACAAATAACAGCCGTTCATTCACACTGCGCTGTCTGCGGTGCCATCACCTCTGATTCAGACACCATGGCGTTGGCTCTATCCAGAGTCCGTGGTTCTCAGAGAAAACCTGCTCATCCACCGGCCTCCTGGGGTCTGTCCAGCCGGCTCGGGGTTCGAGTCCTCCTCCACCGAGACCTGCTCACGTGCCGTGTCCTCGAGACGCTGCCTCGCTCGGTTTTGAGGCACTGTTATCGCTCTAACTCTTCTCGTTTGCCAGCAGCTCTGAGAGAGAACTGCTCCGCCCAGACGCCCACGTCCGATGGCTCATCCCGAACGTCTCGGTGCGCTACAGGTATGACCGTTCCACCTAAAGGACACAGCGCCCAACCTGCCACCTCTAGCAACCCCACAGCAAGCCAGAACAGCAGCAATAGCGGGTGAGTCTGGGTCTTATAAACCCTGATACCATACAGAGATAACAAAATTTTGTTTTGCAATGCAAATGATTTAATGTACATTTCCTACTATCAGTCATAAAAACACAATATTTCTAAATAAGTTGCATGTTGTCGTTTACACCCAACACATTTGTGTTTGCTGTTGCATTCGGTTTGCTATTCATCTCATATTGGCATAGATTGAGACTTTAAGATGCTCATGGAGAAGGTTCTCTCATAATTACTGCCGGTCTTGCACGCTCATGTTTTCCGACAGCTCTGTCGCAGGAGAGATGGACGAGGTCGACGCATTCAGAGTGAAGCGCCCGGCTGAGGACACGGTGTCTCTCGTCTCTTCAACGCCCGAATCCCTTATAGTCGAAGGTGAGAAGATGACACCCCGATTGTGTGATTTTTAAGTGATTGCAGGATGCATTGTAAATGTATTGATTTTGTTGTTGTGTTCAGATGCGTATTACACCACGTTGCGAGGAGAGCTGGACGCTATCATGCAGGACTTCGAGGCGGAGTCCTGGAGTCTGGCCGTGGATAACAACTTCTTAAAGACGCAGTCTAAGGAAATGATCAAGATACAGGATGTTATATATGGTTTGTGCTATTTTCACAACTATGCACCTGCTTTCAACACCTTTTATTCATGCAGGTTGCCACAGTGGATGTTGCATTTCTTAATAGCATTAACAGACTGCAAACAAGTTACTCGTCTCTTTTATTCAAATAAAATCAAATAATTATAATACTGATAATAAAATAATTTTAAATCATCAGTAGCTGCGTTTCGACTAAATATTTGTGCAAATCTTAAGCGCGTTATTTTCTAAATGTCGACGAAAAATCTTTTATAAAAATGATAGGGTTTACATTAACCAATGTTAAGCCAGTCCTTTCAGAAAAACGCAAGGTTTTTTGTAATTGTTGCGGGCAAAAATCATGCAAGCCCTGCATATTTTGCGAGCAAAAAATAGTGCAGCGTATTTTAAAAATGCGGCCCCCGCATAAATATGCAGTTTGGCTGATTATGCATTGAATCGCATAATCGCGTTTTTCTGGAGGCACTAAAACGTAATTTTGTTACGTCTTTTCTCAAAAACTATGGCGACGAGTCTGTTTGACTTCATAAGGCGCCAAGCAGACCAACATGCGGGTGACATTAAAATACCACGAGAGCGACTTAAGCATACAGAGCAGTCGACTCCCGAATCACTCTCAAGGTATTTTGATATCATGCGCATGTCGGTTCTTGTGATGCCCCTAACTTTTACTGTCTTGCCTCCAAACAAGCATACTGTGCCACATTTAAAGAATGATCATGTGACTTTTACGTACGTCAGATGACCTGTAATGCAAATTAAAAGGTTTCCGTTGCAGCTTTGCGAGAGACTCCTTTTGAATTGCTTGAAAAAACACGTCGCCCAAGCGCAAAAAAATTTTTTGCCATTAATTTTTGAATGGTAATGGAAACTAAGCTAGTGTTTTATTTGTTTGGAGTAGGGCTGCATAACGATTAATCGTGACTAATCGTTTACGGATTATGAATCAATTATAAATACTTAAAATTACAGCTGTCAAAAGATTAATCATGATTTTTGCATACAAAATAAAAGTTTGTTTTGCTTAATATATTTGTGTGTATTGTGTGTAATATTATGTATTTGTGTATGTATACATATATACACATACATATATAAATTGAATAATATTTTTATGTTTTATTTGTATTTATTTATTTATTTATTTATATATTAATTCAAATATTAATAAATATTTAATTGTAAATGTTTCTTAAACACATACATGCATGTGTGTATTTATATATACAAAATAATTACACACAGTGCACACACGTATATTATGCAAAAACAAACTTTTTTTGTATGCGATTAATCGGGATTAGTCTTTTGACAGCCCTACTTAATAATATTTAAAATATTTTTCTTAAAATTATACATGCATGTGTGTATAGGTGTAAGAGAATTTTTATGTATTTTTTATTTATTTATTTATAACATAAAATATATTCAAATCTTAATAAATATTAACATATACATCTAAATGTTTCTTACATACATACATGCATGTGTGTTTTTATATATACAAAATAATTACACGCAGTGCACACACATATATTATGCAAAAACAAATTTTTATTTTGTATGCGATTAATCGCGATTAATCTTTTGAAAGCCCTACTTATATTATATAAATATATTTTTCTTAAAATGATACATGCCTATGTGTGTGTTTAAATATACATAATTATTATACACACACACACACGCACGCACGCACGCACACACACACACACATATATATGATTTAAACAAAAACTTTTATTCTGCAAACGATTAGTCACGATTAATCGTTATGCAGGCCTAGTTTGGAAAGTAACATTATGTGTTATAAATTTTCATTATGTAACATTTGTTAGCGAGTCATTTAAAAAGTAATAATAATATATTTTCAGAGCTCATCCAGACGGAGATGCATCACGTGAGGACGCTGAAGATCATGCAGCGCGTGTATGCCCGAGAGATGCGGGAGACCTTACAGATGGACGACAGGAGGTTGGACTGTCTGTTTCCTCAGCTAGACAACCTGCTGGAGCTGCACAGTCACTTCCTGTCCCGCCTCAGGGAGCGACGGGCAGAGTCCCTGCAGACGGGCAGCGAACACGACTACGCTATCCAGAAACTCTCAGATATCCTTATATCCCAGGTACCAACCAAACACTTCCTACTCCATGCTTGTGCCATACTGTGCCAACATGCTATGCCCCTGACTGTGCACTAGCGGTCTTAATTTTATTTTTTTTATGTTACATATTTGTAAAGGCAATTTTAATGATGGGTCATTTTGGGTTACCTAAAAGTTTGTGATATTTCTTTATTTGACCATTTCGCAGTTTTCTGGAGAGCTTGGAGAACGAATGAAGGAATGTTACGGGGATTTCTGCAGTCGCCACACTGAAGCCGTAAACTATTACAAAGAACAACTGCAGAGCAACAAGAAGTTCCAGAATCTCATGAAGGTATGTAAAGCTCGAATATAATAAATCTTATACACTTGAGTGTTCAAATGTGCCAGCACTTTTTAAATCTTCATTTTGCATTTCAGAAAATAAGCAATTTGTCAATCGTGAGACGGTTGGGCGTTCCAGAATGCATCCTTCTGGTGACGCAGCGAATCACCAAGTACCCGGTTCTTGTGGAGCGAATCCTACACAACACAGAAGGTTGAACGTTATTTCGAACCAGTAGCATTGTGCACATATGGGTCATATTTTAATACATTTTGTATTTTAATAAAGAGACATATAAAATAATTATATATGATCACTATACCATTGCAAAAACAAATCTAATGGCGGCATAGTGACATAAGACTTTTGCACAGTACTGTATATTAGTCTAAGCTGTTCTCTGTAAAGTATTGATGTTGTGGGCCACACTGTTAAACCACCTAACTATGGATGGGCGACCATGCTGAACACCTTACCATGTTGCTAACCTCCATCATAGGATGTAAGTGAATCTGTGTATCTTAAAACTGAATGCATTACCATGTCTTTATAGCAGGCACAGAGGAACACGAAGGTCTGGCAGAAGCTCTCGGCCTGATCAAGGACGTTATCGTGCATGTGGACGGTCAGGTCAATCTCTATGAGAAGGAATCTCGGCTCAGGGAGATCTCCTCCAAGATGGAGCCCAAGTCCCATGGAAAAATAAAGGACGGGCGTGTTTTTCGTAAAGAGGATCTGTGTCAGGGTCGCCGCATGCTACTGTGTGAAGGCACGGTGTACTGGAAAGCCGCGTCCGGGCGACTCAAAGGTAATGCATACACCGATCAGCCATAACATTATGACCACCTGTCTAAAGTCCAATTTATAGTCGTGCATAAGGTCTATGCCATAGGTTATATGTAGCCTGTCGTGCACCTCGCCCGATTTTTAAAAGCGCGTCAGTTCTACGCGGACCCCAAGCGCTGTGATTGGTCCACTATGACCCCTCTGCATGTGTGTTTGCAGAAAGGGGGACCTAGACAGGCCTATTAGGCTGGTGGTCAAAACAGTTTGTTTATTTAATAGTTAAAAACATATTTTATTTTCTCCATTTAGATATTCTCGCTCTACTGCTGACCGACGTTCTCGTCCTGCTGCAAGAAAAGGATCAGAGATACATGTTTTCCACTGTGGTGAGTATGATTTCAACATCATCATCTAATCGTCACAGTTAATCGAAACAAAAACAAACAGGTCCGTTTCTTTTTCTTCACCAGGACAACAAGCCGTCGGTAATCTCCTTGCAAAAGCTGATCGTACGAGAAGTTGCTCACGAGGAGCGTGCCATGTTCCTCATCTGCGCCTCCTCCAACCGACCCGAGATGTACGAGATCCACACGGCATCGAAAGAAGAACGCAACACCTGGATCACGAACATCCGGCAGGCCGTTGAGAGGTGTGTGCAACCCTAAACACGTTGTATATCTTTCTTTTTTTTTTTTGTCGTTCTTCATCTCTGTTTCTCTTCTTCAGCTGTCCACACACAGAGGAGAGGCTGTTTAGTGAGGAAGAGGAGGCAAGGGTTGCCAGATTCAGAGAGTATCATGGTAAAACTCCACTTATAGATGCATTGTTTATACAACTATACAAGTTTTTCTGCTGATTTGAGAACAGCATGATGCTATTTTACATAAACCTTTAACATTTGTTAAACTAGTTTAATTTTATTTTACAACTTGAATGATTTAACCACAGCTACTATATTTTGGCTATGATGGTTCTCTAGTTTTATGTTAAATTTCATCAGAGAGCTATGGGTATCCTGATAAAGTTAAAGTTTTAGCATCTATGGTCACTAGATGGCGTACTTGTTTAACCTAAACACACACACACACACCACATGAATTGTCTTCTTGTTTATATTATATTAAAAAAGCTTATTTCACGTTTACATTTTCTCATAGAGCGCCTGATGTTAAAGGACGCCGAGATCACTCGGAGCCTCGCAGATAAACTGCAGTTGTTCGCAGAGCTGGCTGAATCTGTGGCCGGCGTGGAGGACATCAGCACTCGCTCTCGCTTGCTGTTGCGAGGAGACACATCGGATCTCCAGCAGGGGGAGCAACTGCTTAAAGGAGCCATCACTGAAGGTAACATGCCCGGGCATCTCACGCCACTTCAGGACCGGGTGCATTCGATTTACTCTTATTTATGAAGTTGACAGAGCAGAAAACTTGCAAATTTGGCACCTTGCATTCAAATATTTGTTTAACCAACAGTGTACAGCTCTCAAGGGTCTGTTTACTGTGTTTTACTGTAACTTAATCCATTCCACTCCATTTGTCCCTCGGCTCTTACTGGCTCCTTATTTGGCTCCCCAGTATTCAGTCGAAGACATTTCAAAAATGTTTGTTTTCTAATGAAAGTAATGAATAAGTATATTTTTGCCACATTTGAACATGCACCCTTTTTTAAGATCATGAGAAACATTTCAATCAAATATTTTCAAACTTTTAGCCAGTACTGAATTAAAAAAAAAAAACATTTACATTTAAGCATCAAGGCAAACTTTTATCTAAAGCGTATGCTTGTATTTTCAATCTCTAAAACATGTGTTCCTCTATAGTGGAGAACCTTCAGAACCTCCTGGCATCTGGTGTGACAGAAACGCCTCAGACTACCGGAAACCAGAGTCCTGGTTTAAGCATGCTTCCTCGCAGAGCGGACACCTTCGGTGGATACGACAGCGCTCCTGCAATACTTCCCAAAAGTAAGTGTCACATATTTTTCTTTAATAAATATGGCATTAGATGTTATTTTGACAAGTTGATAAATATAATACCGTTAAAGAAATTACCCAGAATCCCTTTCACTCATCACATAAGGATGGGCCAGGCAATTCTGTGAAGTTGTAGTACTGCTCTACTGTCTATATACATTCAACACGTGTGTTTGTGTTCGTGTGTGTTGACACAGATGGCAGTATGAAGAAGAAGAAGGTCTCCAGAGCGTCAGCCAGATCTAGGGTACCCGGCGAATGGGCCAGCTCAGACCCGCAGATCAAAGAAAACCAAGCCTATCAAAACCAAGATGAGCCGGTGAGAGAACAAACACGCATGTGTGCAGATCTGTCTGCTGGTACTTCAACACACAACACACATGATGTAGTGTTTACCAAACACTGAATTATGCTTGGGGCAGGGATTTCTCTGTCAGTTAGGGGGTGGGATTTAGTAGGACACTGATGATGATAATAATAATAAGGGTCACGATATAAGAACAGGGACTCGCAAATATCTTTTCTAAGCTCCTTTTAATTGTATTTTGGATGGATATAAGGAATGGAGTATGCACGATTCACAATACTTGTCAATAAAGTACTTTTATTTACTCTGAAACATTAATGTGCAAGCTTTAAAGGAAAACACCACCATTTTTCAATATTTTACTATGTTCTTACCTCAACTTAGATGAATTAATACATACCTATATTTTTTCAATTCGTGCAATTCATCATTGTACAGCGCGTCGTGAATGTGTTTGCATTTAGCCTAGCCCCATTCATTCCTTAGGATCCAAACAGGGATGAATTTAGAAGCCAACAAACACATCCATGTTTTCTCTATTTAAAGACTGTTACATGAGTAGTTACACGAGTAAGTATGGTGGCACAAAATAAAACGTGGCCGGATAAAAAACGAAAACTGTATTGTATGGTCGAAGAGCACTTAGTTTGCAGCACTTCGACCTCGGGTGCAGTAATATTGACGGAAGTTTGAGAAAGGGGGGAGGAGTCAGGAGTGATGATGTTACTGCGCACTGAGGCGGTTAAAAATCAATTTTATTTTGTGTCACCATACTTACTCGTGTAACTACTCATGTAACAGTCTTTAAATAAAGGAAACATGGAAGTGTTTGGTGGCTTCTAAATTCATCGCTGTTTGGATCCTAAGCAATGAATGGGGCTAGGCTAAATGCTAACACATTCACGATGCGCTGTACAAAGATTAAGTGCACGTAGTGAAAAAAGATAGGTATGCATTATTACGTATTAGTTGAGGCAAGAACATAATAAAATATTAAAAAACGTTGGTGTTTTCCTTTAAAGATGCTGTGTGTAAATATTAGCGGCATCTAGTAGTAAGATTGCGAATTGCACCCAGCGACTCAGTCCACAACTCACCCCCTCCTTTTCGAAACGCATAGAGAAGCTACGGTAGCCACCATTGGACAAACACATCGTTGTCTGAGATAGCGTAGTGACGAAACGAACTCTGTAAAGCAGTCCGTACTGTAGGAACATGGTGGCGCAAAATGGCGACTTCCATGTAAGGGGACCCGCGTAGTATGTAGATAAAAAAAATTTGGGTAATAAATACATAACGGTTCATTATGTAAGGTCTACTAGTAATATTATATTGCATTTTTGTCCTCCTAAAACTTACACAGTGCACCTTTAACTCAAAATGTTAAAACATACTGCAAAAATGTCGGAAATGACGTATTTTGTCCTTTATTGTCCATTTATTTTGTGTGGTTTTTTTGTGCAAATATCACTGTTTATATAAACCATTTGCACCCCTTCTCTTACAGGATGAGACCTCCTCACCTGCCCCCCACAAAAAGCCCACCTTTAAATTTCCTGATACTGAGGTACGGTATACGTTCGCATCACACACGCACACTTGAATTCAATCGGTTCCCGTGGGAAATTAATGTCACGTTGTATATAAAACAATAACCCAATGCATTTTTGAAATAGTAACCTTTGCGTTCGCCGCACCTTATCTGCGGTTAATGCAGCGATACTTAACCTGGCAGGTATGCTGGTATTGTATCGACGGTGAGAACGATTCCTTTGAATATCTGAATTATCCTGGCACTAATACTGTCATTGTCTTCCTGTTTATCCAGTTTTACGAGCGAGTCCTCCTGCTGTCTCAGGGACTTTACAGTCTACAGGTAAAACACACTGACCAGATGATGTGTCACTCACTAACAGCGTTTTGTATAGGAAATGATGCCGTGAATCATGCATAGATAAGATCACAAAAAGAAGTTTTGGTGTTAGGTGTTTCTCCCCTTAAGGCAGTTCATGTTTCGGTCACTGTGTGTAGGACCAAAGTTACCTTTATTTGTCTGCTTTGTCTGTTTTGCTGTCGACCTCTCCTTTTTTTTTCATTTGTTTAGTCATCTGGTAATTTGTTTGTTCACTTGTTCGTCTTGCACAAATTGCATTTACATTCTCAGCAGACACTTTCTTACCAAAGCAAGCAGCTGAGAATACATGACACCGTCTACCAAGAATATCTCTTAACAGCTATCCAAACATTAAATCTCCCCCTTTGTCCTCCCCAGGCCATCGTATCTCAGCAAGACAGCCACATCGAGCTCCAGCGGGCCTCGCTCCTCGCCGCCGAGCGGGAGCGCCCCGGCAGCCGGAGCCGCGGCACGGACGTCCTCCTCGAGCAGGAGAAGCAGAGGAACCTGGAGAAGCATCGCGAGGAGATGGCAAACTTCCAGCGCCTGCAGAGCCAGCACAGGCAGGAGCAGATGCGCTGGGAGCGGGAGCGCGAAAAGCAGAGGCGACAGGCCGAGGCGGCCGAGCTGAGGCTGAAGGAGAGAGAACAGGAATGCCAGAGACTTGAAGCTCGGCTTGCCGAGGAAAGGCAGGAGCTGGAACGTCAGAAGCAGACGTACCAGCAAGACCTGGAACGGTTGCGGGAGTCGACACGAGCCGTGGAGAAAGAAAGGGAGCGACTTGAAGATCAGCGGAAGCTGAGGAAGCACAACACGATGCCGCCCGCGCTGTTCGCGCAGGAAGCTGGACAGGTGAGGGGCGCTCCTTAAGACCTTGTAATGTCAAGAAGCACTTTCTGTCGCCAACGCTGCATCCAAATAACCACACTTTCAGTCATCGCACTTGATCACCTTAAGTAGTTCCTTTATACACAATTAATTCACAATAAAAGTCTCACGATTGACATCCAGAACATGCATGATAGGATACGCTTAGGCTTGAATACGGCTCTGAAGCAGTATTTGCGATAGTGTGGATTAAAGGATTAGTCCATTTTCTTAAAAAAAATCCGGTTAATTTACTCACCACCAGGTGTTCCAAAATGTTGATGTATTTCTTTGTTCAGTCGAAAAGAAATTATGTTTTTTGAGGAAAACATTCCAGGATTTTTCTCATTTTAATGGACTTTAATGGACCCCAACACTTAACAGTTTTAATGCAGTTTAAAATTGCAGTTTCAAAGGACTCTAAACGATTTCAAACAAGGCATAAAGATCTTATCTAGTGAAACGATTGTCATTTTTGGCAAAAATATGCACTTTTAAACCTGCGACCTCACGCAATTTCGTAATGATGTGGAAAGGTCACGTGTTACATATATGAAACGCACATTTGCGGACCATTTTAAACAGTAAACTGACACAAAGACATTTATTAGTATCATTCAACATACAACAACGTCAGAACGGTCCTCTTTCTCCACAATTGTAAACACTGGGGCGTAGTTTCACATACATCATCCGTGACCTCTTGAGGTGATGACGCATTACGTGAGGTCGCATTGGCGTGTCACACGACCGGTGGAAGACGAGAAGTTGTGGTTTAAAAGTGCATATTTTTGCCAAAAATGACAATCGTTTTGCTAGATAAGACCTTTATGCCTTGTTTGGGATTGTTTAGAGTCCTTTGAAACTGCAATTTTAAACTGCATTAAAACTGTTAAGTGTTGGGGTCCATTAAGTCAATTAAAATGAGAAAAATCCTGAAATGTTTTCCTCAAAAAACACAATTTATTCTCAACTGAACAAAGAAAGACATCAACATTTTGAATAACATGGTGGTGAGTAAATTATCTGGATTTTTTTTTTTTTAAAGAAAATTGACTAATCCTTGGGGCACTGCACTGCGGCATGCGCTCTCAAGTGGCCAAGACACAAGTGTGGGTACAAGTTCCTTTATAGGCATTGCTACGACACTATATAGAGGCCAGGAAGTCATCTTTTGTTCCTGTAGCTTCATTCCTGTAGCTTGCAAGGGATCATGGGTTTGATTCCCAAGGAAAACACATACTGATAAAATGTAAAATGCATAAAAACACTTTAGCAACGTGCTTAAACCTCCATAGCAATGCCTGACCATTTGTTTAAAGTCTTCTTGAATGCAGTTTTATGTCATTCTGCACTCATGCATTCAAGACAACAGGAACTGTCACACATAGAAATTGAATGATGTCACCTTTCTGTTCCCGTTCGTTGTCACATATGTTATTATTTATTTCAAGTGCAGGTGTGCCAGCTTATAAAGCTTCTGCATTTCCCACGCTCTCCTTTCTGCACCGCCGTACCGGCACAATTGAGCAAACAATGTGCCACTGTGAGGCAAGAAAGCCGCTCGACTTCATGCTAAAGTCTTGATGATTTACCTGCCACCCTGCCCAACCTGTTCTCAGATGAACCTGCAAGATTACCCAAGCAGATCTATGGGAAATAAGAGACTTGGATGAGCGCTGTTTGAACAGTCCTAGCCAGCTCGCTCACAGAACAGCCAGTCGATGTGCAAACAAAGTTTAACAAAGCCACATATTGTGCGATTTCCTCGGTGTGAGATGAAGCTGATAGGGTTATACAAACCGTTCCCATCTTCCATATAGTTAGAATAAAGTATAGTTTGCAAACGCAAGTATCCTTGTTCTTATTGCTTATACTTATAAAACTTAAGAATGAGAAAAGCCAAGGTGATCTCGAGACAATTTAGCATCTCTATTTGTCAGTTCTTGTAACTGAGTTGAATTGACAATGCAAAGGTCATGGGTTTGACCCCATGATATATTGAATGCACTGAAAGTCGAATCAACGTCCCTCTTGCACTAAGTTACCGCAACTTTGCAATTCATTGTATGCATGTGAGGTCATGCAGGCACGTCCAGTCACGCCCGGCCTTGTCAGATTTCCTGTGATCTGCGCTTATCGCAGTTTACAGCAGTCATCTGTGCATAGTAACCACCTGACTATGTTGCCAGGGGTGAAGGCCTTGTGATTATATACCGTGTGCCATTTAAACGTAATAGTCGAGTTTTATAGCAACAAAACAATGTATAATAGAGTCAACATGATGCTGGAATTTCTTGCAGTCCGATTGGTCGGCGGTGTTGAATAAAAACCAACAATTTGGTTTGTTTATAGTTTTGTCTGTCTGAAGTTGGCAGGATTGTTTGTTTTGCGAAACTCACATTCACAGTTGCTAATGTAGGCTACATATTAACCAAGTTTTTATGACGTTGTTACGATTTTACGGTGTGCTATTCTTTTGTTTGAGCTTCAACTTTCCACAGTTTTGTTTTATTATACTCTGGATTGTTTTATTACCATCTCGGCTGTCAGGTGCGATATGTAGCGTTGTATTGTTTTTTTTTTTGACCATGCCAATTCTTTTGTTACTCACGACTGACTCATTTCCTGTCGTATTTAGCGTTTCTTAGAGCTTTCTAAGCATAAAATTGGTTTCTTTCTTTTTACTGCCGAGTTGTTTTATATTTCATATGCGTTCCTGCTAACGTACTCGCATCTGATCTTAAAATTCAACTTTGATGTATTTTGTAATGATTTATAGTCACTCGAGCGTCATAAACTCTCATGCTCCTGTTTCCATGGAGTCTGTTTTTGTGAACCAAGGTTTGCTTGATTTTACTGCCGTCCGAGGTTTAAAAACCAAGCGACCCTTCAGAAACGGGTATTTAGCAAAGTGATTTAGTAGCGACGTTTCGGCCCATGCACAGCACAAGAGCTCCAAGTGAATATTTGCTCAAAGTATCCAGGGAAATTTCAGATGGGAAAACCACAACGTATAATTACCTGCCAGCAAGCTTTCATTAATACAGGCGCTGGAATGCGGCCAGTCCTAATTGTTTATGTGATGTCAGTCAAGCTTTTGTATGGAAAGCTTCGCACACCCCTCGTATTTTAAACTAGGGGAAACCTTATATTTACTGAAGGCACCTCAGGACTTGGAGACAATGCAGCATCTGTCTCAAAGAAAACCGCTTGTGTTCCACAAACGCTGCTTTGTAAACGCTTCAGCTGATGTTGCTCGGGGCAAGTTGGAGAAGTTTATGCTTTTCCAACCTTTTTAAATTCTAGATCATTGAGCCAAGTTGATAAGATGATTAAATCTGACAAGATTATGGTTAGTTCACAATTAGGGATGCACAACATATTGGAATAGCGCAAACATGCATATCGCAATCATTCACTAAATGTTTTTATTACTTTAAAGTTACGTATAGTCAAAGTTTTCAGGTTGATGCCAATAGCAGAGATACTAGCAAATGCATGGTGAGAGTATGTGTGGAGGAGGATCAATAATAAAAAAAGTTGAACTTGTAAGTTCTTTATATAATTGTAAGTTTTAATATAGTTAAATAGATCTTACAAACTTGAACTATTATTGTATTGCCGATTATTGTATCGAAAACTGCGTTATATAGAAAATCTTTCTTTAAAATATATTCCTAATTTTTAATATATACAAATATATTCTCAATTTTTATATATATATACATACAAACATATGGTTTTTATATTTAATATATTCTTAATTTTTATTATATATAAAAAATTATTTTAATACAGTTAAATGGATCTTACAAACTTGTATTGCTTATCGAAAATCGTTTTATGAAGAACATTTTTATTTTAAATATATTCTTAATTTTTATTATATAGAAATATATTCTTATTTTTATATATAAATTTTATTCTTAATTTTTTATATACACAAAAATATTTTAATATAGTTAAATGGATTTTACAAACTTGAACTATTATTGAATCGCATATCGAAAACCGCGTTATATAGAAATGATTTCTTAAAAAAATCTTAATTTTTAAAATATAGAAATATATTCTTATTTTTTATATATAAATTATATTCTTAATTTTTAATATATACAAAAAATATTTTAATATAGTTAAATGTATCTTACAAAGTTGAACTATTATTGTATCGCATATCGAAAACTGCATTATATAGAAATGTTTTCTTTAAAAAATAATTAATATATAGAAATATATTCTTATTTTTTAATATATACAAAAATATTTTAATATAGTTAAATGGAGCTTACCAAATTGAACTATTATTGTATCGAATATCGAAAACCGCGTTATATAGAAATGTTTTCTTTTAAAAAATCTTAATTTTGAATATATAGAAATATATTCTTATTTTTTAATATATACAAAAATATTTTAATATATACAAAAATATTTTAATATAGTTAAATGGAGCTTACCAAATTGAACTATTATTGTATCGCATATCGAAAACTGCGTTATATTGAAATGGTTTTTTAAACATCTTAATTTTTAATATATACAAACATATTCTTAATTTTTAATATATACAAACATATTATTTTATATATATATATATACAAATATATTCTTAAATTTTAATACATACAAAAATATTTTAATATAGTTAAATGGATTTTCAAACTTGAACTATTATTGTATCACATATCGAAAACAACGTTGTATAGATTTTTTTTTCTCTAAAATATTCTTAATTTTTTATATATATATATATATATATATATATATATATATATATATACACAAATATATTCTTAATTTTTGATTTATACAAATATATTTTAATAAAGTTAAATGGATCTTACAAACTTGAACTATTATTGTATTGCATATTGAAAACCATATTATACAGAAATATTTTTTTCAATATTGTGCATTGTTTTTACCATGTTTATACTGTCAAGTCGATTAATTGGGTTACATGGTTTTCTAGGTTTTTTATGGGGCGGTTTGTATTATTTATTTATTTACATTTTTAGCAGCAGTACTTTAAATAGCATGGTAATGGTCATTTTTGCTTTAACTGTAAGACAGTTTGTGCAGAAGCAATGCATTTACATAAAAAAACATGTGTTAGGTTAAAAAAATGTAGTTAAATAAAATGTAAATAATAGTTTTGCACATCACTACCAAGAATCCTATAGGTTGAACTTAATTCAGCAAAATTTAAGTTGAACGTCCACCCCTTCATTTAATAGAATTGGAGGGTGAAATTGTTACTTGTGCAGGTGGGAACGTGATGAAACAACTCGGGCGGCACTAGTTTCACGCCAATCTTCTCCACACCTATAAGTAGATGTGTTGGACAGTAACACGCTTTTTCAATCTTCACCTCTGAGGGTGTTGGAGGACTTGCGGTTAATCGTTCGACCTGCTCGCACACATTTGCAAGGTTCAGTTCTAGGTACAGTACATCCCAAAAACTGCGCTAATCACACTTTAGCAAGGTATGGTAACTTTAACTTGCCCCGGGTGGACTATCCTTCTAAGTAATGTACAGTATGTTACTTGAGATGAAAGGGTTGGCGGGTTGCCAGCTGACTAACTGTCAGTCACTGACATCCCTTATTAATCTTTACCTCATGCTTAACTTAGTCCTTTCATGTGGGCTTGCGTTGAATTTTGTTACATTTTTGCCTCTGTTGACAAAGTATGTCCACGAGTAGATCAAAGAACGCCTTCGCTGGCACAAAGAGCAGCATGTGTTTCGAATTTGGTTTCTTCCTGTAGATCTTGCTGACTTTTGAACAGACTGGATTCCCTATGTGATGCATTAACTTGGCATTTCCTTCACGTTGCATTCAAATGTTGCACAGATGAAGCTGAGTTCAAAGATCACATTTGTGTCCTTGCGAAACGTTTTATGATTATGCTTTGCATTTGTTCATTTATTGATGTGTTTGTATGAAGTAAGTCACAAGAAATGAACAGGAGAATTTGGTGCATAATATTTTTTATTATTATTAAACATCTTTATTTTTGTTTTTCAGTTTTCCTCAAGTTACAACGGTGAGCTTGGTGGACCAGGGGACAATCTTCCACCAAAGTTGCTTTTGCGGTCCTCTCATTCTGTGTCTCCCGCCGATTACCCGGAGCGTCCCGAGATCCACTCTCGTCGAGAGAGCTCCGGTATTACCCTGACGACAAAGACAGAGGTTCCCATCCACCTCATCAGCACCACTAACCAGCTCCACAAGCAGGGCGGAGTCCAGCAGCAAATTCCCACCAAACTCGCCGCCCTCAGCAAGGGCAAAGAGAAGAGCGGAAAGGGAAAGAGTTCACACCGCACAGAGAGCTTGGGTTAGTTTTGCACGCACAACTGTTGAAATTTGGGCATATACACTTTGCTCTGTGAGACACTAGTTGTTGTTCTGACCTCCACTGGTCTCCAAGTAATGTCAATAGGAACTTGAGTAAAAATTGTTGATGCACACTAAAACGTCAGTAAGAATTGTTGAACTGGTTTTCCTAATGCTCGACTAGCCTGCCATTGGTTGGACAAAAAGATAGCCCCATCTGTGTTGCTTTGTTCGGCTGACTAAGCAACCAGAGCAATGTTTTAATTGGTTACTCATAGGCTTTTCTGCATGTTAAGCTCCCTTTCAACTGCATAGCAAAAAACTAAAGACCCTAACAAATGCATAGCAACACACTTAACACCAAAGCAACTGTATAGCAACACACTAACTACTTAGCAATACACTAAAAACTTTCTTAATACCTTAGCAACTCACAGCAACACACTAAAGGCCGTTTTAAACATAGCAACTGCATATCAATACACCAAACACTCTCGCAACCACATAGCAACACACGTTACACCCTACCAACTGCATACAAGCACACCAAAGACCATTCAAAACACTCTCGCAACCACATAGCAACACACGTAACACCCTATCAACTGCGTAGAAGCACACTAAAAACGATTCTAAGCACCTTAGTAGCTGCATAGCAACACATTTAACACCCTAGCAACGGCATACTAACACACTAAAGACCATTCCAAACACCATAGCAACACACGTAACACCCTAGCAACTGCAAGGAAGCACTTAACTCTTTCCCCGCCATTGACGAGATATCTCGTCAATTAAGAGAAAACGCTTCCCTGCCAATGACGAGATTTTCCGTCTTTCCGCAATACCGCTATTATTCACTCCGCAACTTTTTAAAACCGGAAGTATTGCCCTATGGCAAGCTGCTGCATGTCCGTGTCTGTTTTAAAGATCGCTCTGAATGGGATCTCTATGAAAAGTCCGTCATAAAAATGGAATTATCTCTGCTTTTTGCTCAAAATATGGTGTTTTTGCAAAAACCTACCCATATTCAAAAGCTGATTGCAAAAGAACCACTAAAGGTAGGATGAAACGTTTTTTTTTGTTTGAAAGCAGAGGGTCTGTTCTTTCATTTGGTATATTGTATGTTTATATATTTAAAGAAGAACATTTTCTGGAAGGCATTAAACTTTGGTGAAAATCATGAAAAACGCTGGCGCTGGCTGGCAACTTTTTTTAAAAACGCTGGCGGTGAAAGAGTTAAAACCATTTTAAGCACCTTTGCAGCACATTTAACCCCCCCCTAGCAACGGTATAGCAACACACTAAAGATCATTCCAAACACTCTCACAACTACATAGCAATACACGTAACACCCTATCAACTGTGCATAGAAGCACACTAAAAACTATTCTAAGCACCTTACCAACTGCATACTAAAACACATTTACCACCCACGCAACGGCATAACAACACACTAAAGACCATTCCAAACACCCTAGCAACACACGTAACACCCTAGCAACTGCATGGAAGCACTTAAAACCATTCTAAGCACCGTAGCAACATATTAACACCCTAGCAACGGCATAGCAACACACTAAAGACCATTCCAAACACCCTAACAACACAAGTAACACACTAGCAACTGTATGGAAACACACTAAAGACCATTCCAAAGACCATTCCAAACACCCTAGCAACACACAACACCCTAGCAACTGCATGGAAACACTTAAAACCATTCAAAGCACCTTAGCAACACATTAACACCCTTGCAACGGAATAGCAACACACTAAAGACCATTCCAAATACCCTAGCAACACAAGTAACACCCTAGCAACTGCATGGAAACACTCTAAAGACCATTCCAAACACTCTAGCAACTCACTAAATGCCGTTCCAAACACCCTAGCAACTCATAGCAACACACTTAACACCCTACAACCACTGATCTATATAAATGACTGGATTGCGCATAGAACGCTTGACGTAACTGCGTGACGTGAAGCCAGCGCAGAGTTCGAGCCGCCATCTTGGTATACCCAACCGGCAGAGAGCGCCATTGACTTCTATTCAAAATCATGATTAAAATGTACCCCCTTTACAGCGTATCAGTTACACAAGGTTAATTTTTAGGATATGTGTACGTTAATTATTTGTTAATTCTGGTGTTATTTGCAATGTTTATGTTTTAATCGGGCAGGATAATGGATTTATAAAAAACCGTTAAGGTGAGTGTGTCTGTTGCATTTGTTAATGACACGGGTATAAATAAAGTTTTTTTTGACATTCAGCTACACTGTGACGGTCAGCGTTATTTCTTTAAATAAGTTTAGATAACATAATTACAAAACTAGCAAATTATTGCATTAACATACGGTACAAAGCATGATTATTTATATAGATTTCAGAATGAGCACGTTTATTGTCATTAATACTAAATATGCTGCGGTCTGTCTGCTGATCTGATACTGTAATAAAGATGAATTTATAATAACTGATTAAAACGCAAAATGTACAACTTTCAGTAAATAACTATTTACATGCTTTGGACGTTTGTGTTGTAATAATGTACAGGGTAAGTTCACATATAAAAACGAAGACGAGTAAAGTGATGTTTTATCATTAAAATCTGATAACGTCCATTGATTTAATAGAACGTTTGGGTATACCAACATGGCGGCGCGGTGGCTTCACAAGTGTGACGTCATGCGCAATCCAGTCATTTATATAGATCAGTGCCTACAACACACGTAACACCCTAGCAACTGCATCTTAACACATAAAAAACCATTCTAAGCACCTCAGCAACACATTTAACACCTTAGTAACGGCATAGCAACACACTTAAGACCATCATTACAAACATCCTAGCAACTACATAGCAACACACTTAACACCCTAGCAACTGCATGGAAATACTAAAAACCATTCTAAGCACCTTAGCGACACATTTAACACCTTAGCAACGGCATAGCAACACACTAAAGACCATCATTACAAACATGCCAGCAACTACATAGCAACACATTTAACACCCTAGCAACTGCATAGCAACTCACTAAATGCCGGTCCACACACCCTAGCAACTACATAGCAACACACTTAACACCCTAGCAACACACTAAAGACAATTCTAAACAACTTGGCAACCATATTGCTCTATATCATCTATTAGTTGTTTCCAGAGAATTGGATGAATCCTTAAACATTTTTTCTTTATTTCACAGCCTCTATCGACATGAAGCACACATTGCCCATCAAGCTGTCAGCGAGAGATTCAGAAGGAAACTTAAAAGCACGACGCTCCGTTAGCCCCCAGCCGCAGCCCCCCCAACCACAACAGTCACACTCAGGTAATCAAACAGCCACACCCGGCATTTCCTGTTGAATCCGAGCCGGTCTCGCACCGCTGTGTAAACAGTCATTAAGCTTTACAGCTGACAGAGCTGTTGTTTGTTTGCTCGCTCCACAGATTCCCTCGGCTCTTCGGACGGCTGCGTGGACGCCCAGTCCGGCGTTACCAAAACCCAGAACACCCAGCACACCCTCCCATACACTGTGAGCGAGAAGGCCGCCAAGGAAGACGTTATCTTTTTCTGAGCGCCACACGGAAATTCTTAAGGACATACGTTTTGGTCGTTTTAAATAAACGGGCCTGTCTTAAAAAATTTTTTTTACCTAAAGACATTTTAGCTCAGTCTTAACTACTAACTTACTGAAGTTTGGAAATACGCCAGAGAGAACATCAGTTTTAGTACAAAATGATGCAAAAAATTCTCACTGTACAGAAAACCAAAAGAGTGAACGTAAGGACTGTTTCACGGACGTCGCACCATTGAACAGTTGTGTAGCACACGGACAAAATGAAGAATACGTGGACGATGATTGTGTTTGCGAGCAATTTTGCACACAACAGTTTCAATATTGATGTGATCGCTCAAGAGTGCGTTTACGTTGGGTTTTGTTGAACGCCGTCAAATTTGAGACCGTACATCTGTTCATATTCGCAAGGTTGTTTTGACCGCACACTGTTTATGAAATAGCTGGGTTTTAACGTACATTTCTGGATCGAAGATTTTATTCGGTTTTGAATTTTAAAGGGAGCGTAGCTTGTCTAAATTCAGCTTCGAAAAAATATTTTAGATGGTGAATGAAACATTCAAGCCTTCAGTATTTCAGCTGTTGAAATGTTTGCGAAGATAAATTTGTTAATCTCGCAAACACCATCAAGAGATTTCCAGGTTATGTTTTACCCCAAAATTGTAAAAAATTAAAGAAAATTAAGCCTTTATAAGGTCGATTTTTATCATTAAACCAATGAAAAATACATTTCTTAATGTTATCTTTTGTTTTGATATTAAATGATCTTTTTTTTATTCACACAACCTGTTCCTTTTAAAATAAGTGCCAACAAAAGCTTATTATTCATTACATCATGTAAACGATTAATGGGCTGCTGAACCGGTTTGACTGTTTATTTTTTGTTAGTAAGAAAATAAACAGTCAAACATGTTTAGTAGCCCATAACCCAGTTAGTTATACAATAATGAAGATAATAATCTGGCTTTTAAACAAGGTTTATTTAACTTACTTTCCCACACTTGTTATTTCCGCATTCAAGTAGAAATCTCTTTTTTTATCACGTACATTCAATACATTCCTTTTCTAATGTAATGCCATAAAGTGGAGTTCCTTAATGTAGAAACGATGCCACTGTGAGATGTAATTTATATTACTTTACATTAATTCCACCAAAGAATTGTACCTAAAACTCTCCATTGTGTTCAATCTTAACCCATTCGCTGTAAGTATGAAGTCACCAAATCTGAAGTTTGTTTATAAGCGATTGTGTGATTTGTATGTATATGTTGTGTGTGTATATATAGAATTTCGTCCTAACCTAGATGAGATGTAGATATTGTGCAAGGATGTCATGTGACCATTTGATTTTGAGATGGTAACCGTTATGGCTCCCTATCCAAGTGTAAATTTTGTATTATGTAGGCACTTTTCTTTAAAAAAATCTGTCATTCAGTTAGCAGCTTCTCTTGGTTTTGCCTAGAAGGGATACAGCAAGATTTGGGTTTAGGGTTCGCTTTGAGTTGAAAACAGCGCTTTTGGCTAGATGGGATACAGTTACGGCCTAAGTCCCGTGAAATGAGGGTAGGATTAAGATTAAACAGCGCTCACCTGGCGAGATTTTTTCTTTTGCTGTATACCTTCTAGCCACAACCTTGTTTGTAAACGACACACAAATGCATTGCTTTCACATCTTTACGGTTATTGATATGATTTTCGTCCATCATTATCTTCCTCGTGATGCTTGAAGGTGCAAGTGAAGGGACTTAACTTTTCTTATACTGTAGCAGATCAGTTTTATCCAGCAAAGCATAAATAATGAGATGTCGATCACGTATTAGTAAAGTCAATTCACTGAAGCCAGCGACTAAATGCTCACTTTTATAGCTGCAGTGCACTTTACCTAAAATTTTTTGTTTAATTATGTTCAATGCTGTCTCAAATTGTCATTTAAACCGACCGGTGTACTTTGTGATGGTACCTGTTTGGTGTCTTTGATTTTTTTTTTTCCTGTAGAGGCTTATTTAAGTGTTTGATCAAGTATTGTGCAAGTATATCTAAAAAAAGATGAGTTTTTCCAATTACACTAGCCACTTTTGGATACAAGCGAACATTAAGGGGACCTCAAGTGTTAAATGTGATTCTGCTTGATGTTTTGTGTCTTAATAATGAAGTTCTTAGCACGCAAGGCCGATGTGATTTTCTACCACGATGTTGTACTCGCTCTTAAAGGAAAATAGAAATATTTGTGAACACTTAAAAGCGCTGCCTTTAGAGATGTTTTAGTAATAAAATATCTAGAAAATTGTTTGCGTGTCTGATTCATGCCTTACATTATTTTCTTGCATGCAAGCCACCAGCTGCGGTAGAGGCGTCAATTCGCAAGTGATTTCAATGTTAAGTCAATGTGAAGATGCGTTGGCGCGTGTCTGGAGGTCTCGCGGCGTGAATGAGGCGTTTAGCGCGGTAGACGCGATTCCGCCTCATTTGTGCATCTAGCACGAATTAAACGTTGGCGCAGGAAACGTTCAAGTTGAAAAATTTGAACTTTGGCGGGAAAACACGCCGCGTTGACCAATCAGCTTGCTCTAGTAGTGACGTGATTACAGGAAGTGAGCGGAGTTGCAGAAGCCCCTCCCATAACGCGAATTTTCACGTGAATGTCTCGACGACTAGAATTTCACGTTTGAGTAAACTCAAAATGTTCAAGCAGCACACTAGACGTGAATTTGATGCCTCAAACGCGGCTGGTGTGAACCCACAGTAATGTTACGTACACACCAAACGCGGGGTATCGCGTTACTCGCTCTAGATTACTCGCGGGATTTAACTTTGTGTCATGCAAATTTCTCGCTCGAGTTGAATATTTTCAACTAGGGCAAAGACGCGTTTAAGGCAAATAACTTTTTTTTTTTCGCGGCAAACGCGCCGCCCATATTGCGGCATTTGCTTGCCCCACACAAGGACGCCTCTGATCGCGTCTTTGCATTGACTTTGTATGTAATCTACTCGCGCAAATCTTTGAACTCACATCTGGTGTGAACCCACAGTAAGGGGCTGTTTACACTTGGTATTAAGATGTGTTTTCATCGATCGGATAATAAGTGGACGAGAGAGACACATTACGTTTACACCTGGTATTTAAATCCTTCTCTTTTGTCCACTTTCGACCACTTCTGTCCTGAATACTGTGAGGGGGTGGTCTGTGAGAAGACGGTGGGCGAGTCTCTCTGCTGTCATTCAAACCCAAGCGGGAGTAATGATGAGTTTATATGGACGCAAACTATATTATGTCGAAGTCTACTGCTTGTTTAGCAAGTAAACATGCTGCACAGAGTCTTGTACGTGTGTATGTAAGAGCTTTCTCTGAATTTTCGGCGCAATTGATGAAATAGGATCGCGCAACTTTCACACGCTTTCAAAACGAAACTACGGAGATCAATGGTTCAATAGTTTTATCAATGAAAGGCTAAAAATAGCGCTGTTCATCGTATGTTCACGCCAGAAGTAAAAAGAAGACGTAAAACTTGTGTTTAATACCTCAGATTAGATAAATGGGCAGAGAGAAGGCGGTCCCGTGTGGCTGTTTGAACACATTCAACCACATATGCGTTCCGCAACTCCAAAGCGATCCGATCGAAAGTGGTTTCGACTACCTCTGGATGTGTTTGAAAGTGGTCGAAAGTGGACGAGCTCAAAACTTTTTTAACACCGTTTACACCTGGCATTAACGTCGTCCACTTGTGATCCGATTGACGAAAACGCATGTTAATGCCAAGTGTAAACAGCCTCTGAGACTGCTGCCGCATCACAGCCGTGCTGAATTCGTCCGTATTTGTTGTGTGATGTTTTTTTAGTATATCTTACGACTGGCTTCCACACAGTTCATAAATGGTCTTAACCACTTAAAGTCAAATGGCGACATGGTTCAGCGTTGTAAGATGATTGATGTCGGAATGCAAAGGCCAGCGAGCATTATTCCATGTTCTCCGAGACAGGATCCTCCACGCAGAGTACGGACAATAACATTTTATACTCGAGTCTCTCTTCTGGGCCTGCGTCTGTTGTTTCTGGCCCGGTTCTCACAGGCGAAGAGAGACTTAACAGAACCTGGTGGCCGTCTCTCGGGCCTTGCTAATTGCAGCTTTGCAGCTAAACACTGCTATTTCCAGGTGTTGCGGTTTTCCTTTCATCCAGCCCGGATCTGACAGGAATGAGGCCGGTTCCTGTGTTACTCTTTACCAGATGATGTCTCCCGCTTTTGTCTCCGTAATGGTTTTCTTTCCGTGTCCTGTGCTCTGCTAATTTTAGTCTCCCCCCGCTCCCCCGACAAACCATCGTCTGGTTCACAAGCGTCTGTAGTCATGTCACTTTTTAATTGTAGTTATTTTGTGCCGAGTCCTCTAGCCGCAAACAAAAACAAATTCGGGTTCTGTTGTCTTTCGCTTGTCTATTGGCTGTAAAACTAACCGGAATTCAGGGGCGTTTCTCTGAAAACAATTTTGATGAGAAAATAATTGATAGTACAAAAGTAAAACAAAAACTAATATTTTAGCATTTTTACGTTTCAGACTGTGAATAATAGTCGTGTCAATCTGCAAGTGAGAATTTGATTTGTGTATTAATGCTGTTAAGCCTTTACAAACATGTTACTACATTCTGCAAACATGCACACAACCAACCGTCTGTTTGTTGCATAACATCTTTGTTTTGTCTAGACATCTTTAAAAATCGTATAGCTTCTTACCGACCCCATAAAAGCGCATATTGTATTTGTTCTTTACACACCCTGTCCATGGAAAATGACATTTGACCTAATGGTAGTTTGAAGACCAGGTAAAATAAACTATTCTTATGAATGAAGCTATTGTTCTGTGTTTATCTGTGAGAATAGCAAAATATGTCCAGGCAGATAAGGTTGCTGATGGGTGATAGCGCGCAACAACGCACCCTGTGTTTTATTTGTACGTTTTCAGAGGTGTAATCTAATAAAGTGGCCTGCTCAGAATGTGCTGTCACAGTAAAATCTTTGTGTATTTAGTTACAGGGTGGAAAGTCTTTTTTGGGTGGGTGTGTATGTGTTTGCGCGGCGTCTTTGATTAAAAACGCTGATACGCTGCTGGTTCTGTGCCAAATAGTTCTTGAAATAAGTCTCACCGAGCTGCGATTCTTTACAAGACTGGATGATCTATAATTGTCAGTGATCTTTGTGAATTATTGCTGGAATATTCTTATTGTAAGATCTGTAACTGTATTTCAGGGCAATAACAAACAACTGTTTCGAAAATAAAACATCCTGCCAATTATTTAAGATTCATTGGATAAAGGGAGTTTCAACTGCCAGTATTTTATTGAAAAGCCATTAACCCAATGCTATCTCATTGCAATTTGTTTGTTTTTTACGAGTTCGCTAATTTGTATTAATTTGTACGATCACATTCGTAATTTTTTTTTGGTATGATCACATTCATACATTTTTTTTGTATGACCACATTCGTACATTTTTTTTTTGGTACGACCACATTCGTACACTTTTTTTTTTTGGTACGACCACATTCGTACACTTTTTTTTTGGTACGACCACATTCATACACTTTTTTTGGTACGACCACATTCGTACCCCTTTTTTGTATGACCACATTCGTACACTTTTTTTTGTATGACCACCTTCGTTAATTTTTTTGGGCACGACCACATCCGTAAATTGGGTACGACCACATTCATACATATTTTTTTGGTACAACCACATTCATACATTTTTTTTTTGTGCGACCACATTCTTAAATTTTTTTGGTGCGACCACGTTCGTACATATTTTTTGTGCGACCACATTCTTACTTTTTTTGGTACGACCACGTTTGTGTACATTTTTTATGGTGCGACCACGTTCGTGTACTTTTTTTGGTACGACCACGTTCTTGTATATTTTTTGTAGGACCACTTTGGTATACATTTTTTTGGTACGACCACGTTCATGTACCTTTTTGTTTGTACGACCACGTTCGTGTACATTTTTTTGGTACGACCACGTTCTTGGATATTTTTTGTACGACCACATTCGTACACTTTTTTTTTTGTACGACCACATTCGTACGCTTTTTGTTTGTACGACCACGTTCGTGTACATTTTTTTGGTACGACCACGTTCTTGGATATTTTTTGTATGACCACATTCGTACACTTTTTTTTTTTTGGTACGACCACGTTTGTGTAAATTTTTTATGGTGCGACCACGTTCGTGTACTTTTTTTGGTACGACCACGTTCTTGTATATTTTTTGTAGGACCACTTTGGTATACATTTTTTTTGGTACGACCACGTTCATGTACCTTTTTGTTTGTACGACCACGTTCGTGTACATTTTTTTGGTACGACCACGTTCTTGGATATTTTTTGTACGACCACATTCGTACACTTTTTTTTTGGTACGACCACATTCGTACACTTTTTTTTGGTACGACCACATTCATAAATTTTTTTTTGTACGACCACATTTGTACACTTTTTTTTGGTATGACCACATTCGTACATTTTTTTTTGGACGACCACATTCGTACACTTTTTTTTGGTACGACCACATTCGTACACTTTTTTTTTTGTACGACCAATTTCGTACCCCTTTTTTGTATGACCACATTCGTACACTTTTTTTTGTATGACCACCTTCGTTAATTTTTTTGGGCACGACCACATCCGTAAATTGGGTACGACCACATTCATACATATTTTTTTGGTACAACCACATTCATACATTTTTTTTTTATGCGACCACATTCTTACATTTTTTTGGTGCCACCACGTTCGTACATATTTTTTGTGCGACCACATTCTTACTTTTTTTGGTACGACCACGTTCGTGTACTTTTTTTTGGTACGACCACGTTCTTGTATATTTTTTGTAGGACCACGTTGGTATACATTTTTTTGGTATGACCACGTTCATGTACCTTTTTGTTTGTACGACCACGTTCGTGTACATTTTTTTGGTACGACCACGTTCTTGTATATTTTTTTGTACGACCACGTTGGTATAAATTTTTTTGGTACGACCACATTGGTGTACTTTTTTTGGTGCGACCACCTTTATGTACAATTTTTTTATGTACGACCACGTTCATACATATTTTGGTACGATTTGCTTTTGCCCGTGTCATTGCGCTTAGGGGCGGGGTTTCGTTATCTTTTTTTATTATCATGTGTTTTTGTAAAATTAACTTCATACAAATAAGCCAACTCACGATTACGATTTCTCGAGAATGAATGCTGTTACACTACATTTTATCCAGGGGTGTTAAATATCACGGAAACTGTAAATGACTCTTTGACTTCCTACACTCGTATTTTGAGTATGAATCATTGGCCAAAAAGATAAACTCAAATTAATTAATAATTACCAATAGATTTTATTATATATTTGTCCAGGCAATTATTATCGTCATCACGAATTTGACCGTGATAATCGTCTTCTGAAAGTCTGACATTGTGACAGCCCTGCTTCAGATGAAAGAAGATTGGCTTCCATTCATACAACATGATCAGATTGAATTTCTTTAATTTGTTTGTTAAGCCTTTGTTGCATCTTGTCATTATTAAAATAACGAATAAAAAACAATCTGTGGGTTATAATCAAAACTAAACGGTTTAATGGGATATATCATAATAGTTTCCAGAAACTATACTAGGTGTAAATCAGATAGTGTAGAAATCAGCAGGCCCTCCTCGCAGCTGCGCGATTAACCCTGCGAGTGATCGAGTCTGACACCCCAACACCCCAGAGACGGGCGCAGACGGACGCCTCACTTCCTTTTGTTGTATTATTCATCCTGATGTCACTTTTCGAGTGCCTTTCGAGTTGAGTGGCCGGCAATTACCAACCGGGCCCGTATCAGGATGGGCAGACTCAGAAACACGCCATCTGCCACACCCCATTTCCAATAAAACGAAGCTCCAATTTAGGATCTCAAAAATACTCTTTGCGGTCTCAAATTTCTGATGTTTTCCTTTCATTTTCACCACTGGAAAAGCGTGTCACTCAACGCTATCTCGTGGCAATTTGTAATGTTTTTTTAACGAGATGGCTAATTCGCATATATTTGTACGACCACATTCGTACATTTTGCCAAATTTGTTGTTGCTCGTGCTGTTGGGGTTAGGCACAGGCTTTCGTTATCGTGTTTTTATAATCATATGTTTTTGTACAATTCACTTCATATGAATTAGCCAACTTGTAAAGACTCCAATTATGGCCCTCAAAAATCCTTTTAGTCTCCGCACACTCAAATTTCTGATGTTTTCTTTCATTTTCCGTTTGCTTGAAATAACTTAAATCCCACTCATTGCAAACAAACAACAGGCAACGATGAACTATTTCATCCGTCATGCTTGCAAACATGCAAAGCATCCCTGGAATGAATGCAAGCGAAAGGCATTTCTCCACGGCTGCAAGCTGCCGTCTTTATCAGCGGTTGAGCAAAAGTGTAAAGAATTTACTTTCCACATTGGTACACAGCATTCATATTCTGGTTTCTTCATGTAACTCAATGGGTAGTGCATAGCAGTGTAAAGGTCATTGGTTCGTAATCGATTCCTTGTAATGCACTGAATAAATGTAAAATAAACTATTGAGACAGACAGGATTCATTCAAACCTGTGCCTCCTAGGTGAGCATCCCAGATCAGTCCTTATGTAGACTATGCGGCCTTTTATTTTTTTTATTACTTAAATGTCCTAATATAACTAAGGCCTAGTCCTGGATTAATCTAAACCCTTTCTGAGAAACCACCCCATGAGACTAGATATTAAAATATGCTTTTTCGTAAATGCAAAGTTGCATATACCTCCAAATAAGATCATACAATAACGATAATGGCAAAAAGCAACTTTTATAAGCTCACACTGGTGAAAGCTCGCTTTTGTTCGCTTATAGAGTTGAGAAATGTTATTAAATACAATGCTACGCCTCAACCTGAGGCCATCGGCCACACAGAGCCGAACATCAAAGCGACCTTGGCACATAATGCGTTGACTGTTATTCAGACAGTAGAGCTGTCAGTAACGCTCCCCCATCTCAACGGTTCAGAGTAATTACTCCATTGTGTAAACAGTGATTACCGCCCCCCCCCCCCCCCCCTTAAAAAAAAACGCTGTTCATCTCCGTCTGCGCTCACTGAAGACTGCTCGGTCGTGGAGGCTCGAATTTCAACACAATTATTTTCACAAATAGCTTCCTTCTTTTATGGCATCTAAACAAAAGGTGTTTCGGCAAGGCGGATGGAGGAGGCCGCCTCTTTTGTGTTGGATTCGGAGTGATGCGTTTCTCAGAGAGATTTATGTTTGCTCCGGGAGGACGCGTGTTAAGGCATGTTAGTTTATGTGAGGATTTCCTGTATTGTATTCATATTTAAATCGATCATTCATTGACCTTGGCACAAAAACTTATAAGCATTTTAAAACCATTCTTGCACTGCAGTGCTTATACTGATAACCATATGCATCTTTGAGGTCCTAATAAGCTCTCTGGACAAAAGTTGTCACTGGGATGGTACCCTTTAAAAAGTACCATTACAGATATTTATTATTACAGGTATATTAGGCTATTGCAGATACAGTATGTGCCTCTGAGGTACCAATAAGTAACTTTTAGGTACTAATATACGCCCTTTACAGTACAAAAAGGTACTTTTTAAAAGGGTACTGCCCCAGTGACAGCTATTATACCTTTATTTCTGAGAATTTAGGGAAGGGTTACTCATAAAATCAATTAAATTTGAACTATAAATTATTGCATTGACTCATTTTAACGTAATTATTTCTGCAACCTTTACTAGATAATCAAATTAAGTTAGTTATGTAATTCGTCTTAAACTAGGCGTTCATTTTAGAAATGAGTTGAACGGTGATGCATAACACACCTTGTGGTGAATGCTCTTAAAACTAAAGGTAAAATACAATGCCATAGAAGAACCATTTTTGGCTTTACACAATGGGCAAAATATGTTCCCCACACTCTCAGAAGAAAAGGGCATGTTGGTACCTCCAAAGGTTCACATCTGTATCAAAATGGTACTGTCCCAGTGACAACTTTTGTACCTTTTTTCTGAGAGGCAGCTGTCACTGGGTATTACATTTTCAAAAAGTACATGTTTGTACCTCAAAGGTGCACATCTGTATCAAAATGGTACATATTAGGACTTTCTTAAAAGATAGCGTTCCAGTGACAACTTTTGTACCTTTTTTCCGAGAGTGACAGATGTCACTGGGCTGGTACCTTTTTTTTTAACAAGTACACTGTACCTAAAAGGTGCATGTTTGTACCTCCAAAGGTTCACATCTGTATCAAAATGGTACATATTAGGACCTTCTTAAAAGGTACCGTCCCAGTAACAAATGTTGTACCTTTTCCCCTGAGAGTGGCAGCTGTCACAGGGGTGGCACCTTTTTAATAAAAGTACACTTTTGGTACCTCAAAGAAGCATGTTGGTACCTCAAAAAGTACACATGGTACCTGGTACCTCACGGGTACATATCTGTATTACAATGGTACATATTAGGATCTTCTTAAAAGTTGGCGTCCCAGTGACAAATGTTGTACCTTTTCCCCTGAGAGTGGCAGCTGTCACAGGGGTGGCATCTTTTTAATAAAAGTACACTTTTGGTACCTCAAAGGAGCATGATGGTACCTCAAACGGTACACATGGTACCCGGTACCTCACGGGTACATATCCATATCAAAATGGTACATATTAGGACCTTCTTAAAAGGTACCGTCCCAGTAAGAAATTTTGTACCTTTTCCCCTGAGAGTGGCAGCTGTCACAGAGGTGGCACCTTTTTAATAAAAGTACACTTTTGGTACCTCAAAGAAGCATGTTGGTACCTCAAAAGGTACACATGGTACCTGGTACCTCACGGGTACATATCCATATTACAATGGTACATATTAGGATCTTCTTAAAAGGTAGCGTCCCAGTGACAAATGTTGTACCTTTTTTTTGAGAGTGGCGGCTGTCTCTGGTGTGGTACCTTTTCAAAAAGTACACTTTTGTACCTAAAAGACAACTTTCGTACCTTTTTTCCAAGAGTGGCAGCTGTCACTGGGGTCGTACCTTTCGTACCTAAATGGTAGATGTTGGTACCTCCAAAGCTACACATCTGTATCAAAACGGTACATATTAGGACCTTCTTAAAACGTAGCGTCCAAGTGGCAACTTTTTAAACTTTTTTCTAAGAGTGGCAGCTGTCACTAGTTGGTACCTTTTCAAACAAGTAAGTTTTTGTACCTAAAAGGTGCATGTTGGTACCTCAAAGGTGTACCTGGTACCTCAAGGGTACACATCTGTATCAAAATGGTACATATTAGGACCCTCTTAAAAGGTTCTGTCCCAGTGAAAACGTTTGTACCTTTTTTCTGAGAGTGGCAGCTGTCACTGGGTTGGTAACTTTTCAAAAAGTACACTTTTGTACCTAAAAGGTGCATGTTGGTACCTCCATAGGTACACTTCTGTATCAAAAGGGTACATATTAGGGCCTTCTTAAAAAGTACCGTCCTAGTGACAAATGTTGTACCTTTTTGTGAGAGTGGCAGCTGCCACTGGGATGGTACCTTTTCAATAAGAATGTGTTTGTACCTAAAAGGTGCATGTTGGTAACTCAAAGGTACACATTGGTACCTGGTACCTCAAGGGTACATATCTGTATCAAAAAGGTACATATTAGGACCTTTTTAAAAGGTAGCGATCCAATAACAACTTTTGTACCTTTTTTCTAAAAGAGTGGCAGCTGTCACTGGGGTAGTAACTTTTCAAAAAGTACACTTTTGTACCTAAGGTAGATGTTGGTACCTCCATAGGTACACATCTGTATCAAAATGGCACATATTAGGATATTCTTAAAAGGTAGCGTCCCAGTGACGACTTTTGTACCTTTTTTTCTGAGAGTGGCAGCTGTCACTGGGGTTGTACCTTTTTAACAAGTACACTTTTACCTAAAAGTTGCATGTTGGTACCTCAAAGGTACACATGGTACCTGGTACCTCAAGGGTGCATATCCGTATCAAAATGGTACATGTTAGGATCTTCTTAAAAGATACTGTCCCAATGACAACTTTTGTACCTTTTTTACAAAAGTGTGGCAGCCCTCACTGGGGTGGTACTTTTTCAATATATCTGTACCTTAAGGTACATATTAAGAACTTTTTAAATGGTGATATTTTTTTTAAACTGTAAGGATCTTCAGATGTTAAAGGTTATTTATGGAACCATTCAGCCAAAAATTTTCTTATGGCATCGTGAAACACCTTTTTATTTTATTTAGTCTGCACAAAAGGTTCTTCGTAGATTTCTTAAAAGAAACTTTGACTGAAAGGTTTTTGGGGGATTAAAGATTATACCAGTTCTTCTATTGCATTGCTAAGAAAAACCCGTTTAGCGCCTTTATATCAAAGAGTGAAGTTTGTTCTCATTCCAGTTTAACTGTGGGATTACTAGAGTCATTCATGCTCCTAACAGATCAAATCTCAACCCGATGTATCTTTAGGAAAGTACCTGCGGCGAGCACGCTGGAATTCGAAAGATCCTCTAAATACCAAGGAACTGCATTTTATCTGTTTGTGGCCAAACGAAACCTACGCTTCAACTTGTTTAGCAGTGTTGACAAGAAGTTGTTATTTTGTTTGTGGCGTTTTTTTAAGAAATGGGAGTTGGGCAATAAACCTCATGCCTGAGGGTTGCAGGCTTCGTAAACAAGAAGTAAATTGCAAATGAGCTTGGCTGGATGTCCCCGCAGGCGAAATAACATTTTCATTAGTTCATTTACTGGTTAAATACAGTGCGGACGGTTGAAAGGACGCCGTTGCCTGCGGCCCTCTGGGTAGTGTCCCAGCGGGGGGCAAGCTGATTCTCCACTAATTTGGGATCTTTGTGTTCCTGGAGACCCCCAGCTGCACGCATCCGCCCGACAGACACACGCCAACATTTGGGCGAGGGGGACTGACCCCCTTCCCCCCCTCTGTGTCCGTTCCACCCCGATGCGCCCTTTCGGCTAAGGGTCACAACAACAAGCATTAACCAACTACACACGGAAGCCGCCTACGCCACCCGGACCTTTTCTGTGCACTTTGTGGCGGGCAGGGTCCCCACCAGCACCCCGACCCCATTGGCCGGCCAGTTGAGTCTTTTGTCTTCTGCCAAGTTTCAAATGCGTGGTGCATTAATTGCGTCGCCTATTTGAGTCTTTCGGTTTTTGCATGACAATGGTGCTTTTGACCGCTCTCCACAAAAAACACGCTCGCGCCCAAACCCTGCCAGAAACTCTTTGAAAGGAAGACGTCTCGTACCCGCGTGCCTTTTTTGTGTGTTGTGTCGCATTCATTCAGCTATTCCCCATCTGCGCTCGCACCTGAAGTCCGTGGTGTTTCGACATGCTCGGCTTGAGTAAAATAAGCGTGATGACTGAAGTCGTTTAGGCATTTCGGACTCTTTTTGTTTACAGTTTTTGAACATAATATATTCTGCTTCCCAGCAATCCAAGATTGCAGTCAGCCGAACTTAATACAACTGGCTAGAAAAAATGTAAAACATGCCTTTAATAATCTTTAAACGTGATATTGTTCCTGTAGAGCATTGCTGTATACTTTGGATAAAAGTGTCTGCCAAAAGCATAATCTAATGTGGATTTATAATGTTGCCAAAGGCTGTAGTAGTTGCAAATTAATTTCTCTCATTTTTTCCACAAAGACATCTGTCTGGAAAGGCCAGTTTTCCTCCCCATGGGAGAGCACCCAGCTGTTTTCGGGATTTCTCCCATCTGGCATCTTTCTTTGCCGCGTCTGATGGCGTCTATTAGCGCACGGGTCCGTGGCTTCTGACCTCCACGTGCATATTTTATTCAAGAGTCGTCTGCCAGGCATCAGGCCAGTGTTTCGCCCTGCAACCCAAGTCATTTTTCTGTATCAACGTCTCTTGGAGCTCAGCCACGTGCTGTATTTGATTTGGCGATGACTGAATGAGTTTAGCTATATGGGAAATTTCCGGCAAGATTTTTTAAATTTTTCAAGCATTGGTTAGATGCTTTTGTGCAAGGTATACGTTTTTTTTTTCAATTGCTAATGCAATACAAGCCATACAAGGTGGGTGGATAAACAAACAGGCCTTGGTATTTAAAAAAAAATCTCAGAATACACCCCTTCATGACTCATTTTCTTATGACAGCTAAATTAGTCATTAAATTCACAAGAATGATATTATCGTTTAGCTGACATATCTGAATTTGCATTTATGCGTTTTGGTTTCAATCTGGCTAAATAAGCACAAAATATAGTTTTCTCTGTAAAACGTATAATTTTGCTTCAGTTATTAACCCACTGGAGTCATTGGATTACTTTATTTATTGCTTTTTGGAGCTTCGCCATGTGTGATTACATAATATTTTAACAGAAATTTGTTCATGTAAAGAAAGGAAATCCTATGTCTGGGATGGAATAAATTATGTGAATTAACATATCTGTGTGAACTCTTAATTTACCAACTGTTGGCCACACCGTCAATTCTTTTCTCTAGGTGAACGGTTACCGCCTGTAGCTCTTTCTGTGTTGGCACCGGTTGGCATTTCTACTAATAGCACCTGCTGTGGAATGACTGGAATGATGTCGGCGCCACAACATGCAGTACCCACACCCTCCTAAGAGACGAACCTCTTTGGACTACAAAAGCATTGAGAAGTCGTAAAAATCTGTTCGACGTTTCGCTACAGGTTTATAGAGTGGCTGGAAATCGTTGTGGTTAAGATCCACTCCGTGACCTGAAATAACGACTGGGTGTGACCTGAATTCCACTGAGTTTATCTAGCAAGTTGTGAAAGGTCTTTTAACATGGATGGTATGCGCTATTAGAAACGAGTGATGGTAAGGCCAAATTTTAAATAAAAATCCCTTAATTCGCAAAAACACTCGCTTGAGGTAGTTTTTGACTTAATAATGGGAGATGGAAATGCATTTGCCAATTAATATTAACCAAAGGGACTGACCGTCTAGCTGTTTCTACCAACGTTACCATATATGGGGCTCGATGTCATCGTATTGCCCTTGCTGCTAGTGCCTGCATCAAAAATGTTGCATTCCTTCTTCTGTGCACAGCATTCAGTTTGACAATTACAATCTGTGCTTCTAAAAAATTTATAACTTGCCCAACTCGAATAACTTAATGCACCTAATTCGTATTTGTTTGTTTTTCTTTTGCAATTTTGATCATTCTATTCATGTTTGGATGGACCCACATTCGTACGTTAACAAATGAACACACGGGACAGTAGATATTGATGTCAATATAAACAAAAATATTATTTATCACAAGTAAATATTATATTTATAATATAATAATAAGCATCTTAAGCTGTTAGCATGATGCTAAGACGTTTACGATAAAATTATGAGCATCTTATGCCGTTAGCATGATGCTAAGATGTTTACAATAAAATAGTGAACATCTTATACTGTTAGCATGATGCTAACTCTGCGGCTTTCTTTGACCTAGAGCAACACATTCTCTTTTTTGCAATTTTGATAAGATTCGTTTCACGTCTGGATGGAAACCCATTTGTACGTTTACAAATGACAACACAGGACAGTAGATATCGATGTCAATATAAACAAAAAATTCACAAGTAAATATAATATTTATAATAATGAGCATCTTTAGCCGTTAGCATGATGCTAAGACGTTTACGATAAAATAATGAGCATCTTAAGCCGTTAGCATGATGCTAAGACGTTTACAATAAAATAATGAGCATCTTGTGAGTTAGCATGATGCTAAGACGTTTACGATAAAAAAGAGCATCTTATGAGTTAGCATGATGCTAAGACGTTTACGATAAAATAATGAACATCTTACGCCGTTAGCATGATGCTAAGACGTTAACGATAAAATAATGAGCATCTTAAGCCGTTAGCATGATGCTAAGACGTTAACGATAAAATAATGAGCATCTTAAGCCGTTAGCATGATGCTAAGACGTTTACAATAAAATAATGAGCATCTTGTGAGTTAGCATGATGCTAAGACGTTTACGATAAAAAAAAGAGCATCTTATGAGTTAGCATGATGCTAAGACGTTTACGATAAAATAATGAACATCTTACGCCGTTAGCATGATGCTAAGACGTTAACGATAAAATAATGAGCATCTTACGCCGTTAGCATGATGCTAAGACGTTAACGATAAAATAATGAGCATCTTAAGCCATTAGCATGATGCCAAGACGTTTACAATAAAATAATGAGCATCTTGTGAGTTAGCATGATGTTAAGACGTTTACGATAAAATAATGAACATCTTACGCCGTTAGCATGATGCTAAGACGTTAACGATAAAATAATGAGCATCTTAAGCCGTTAGCATGATGCTAAGACGTTTACGATAAAAAAATGAGCATCTTACGCCGTTAGCATGATGCTAAGACGTTAACGATAAAATAATGAGCATCTTAAGCCGTTAGCATGATGCCAAGACGTTTACAATAAAATAATGAGCATCTTGTGAGTTAGCATGATGCTAAGACGTTTACGATAAAATAATGAACATCTTACGCCGTTAGCATGATGCTAAGACGTTAACGATAAAATAATGAGCATCTTAAGCCGTTAGCATGATGCTAAGACGTTTACGATAAAAAAATGAGCATCTAAGCCGTTAACATGATGCTGAGGCGTTTAAAATAAAATAATGAGCAGCATCTTACACCGTTAGCATGATGCTAAGACGTTTACAATAAAATAATGAGCATCTTATGAGTTAGAATGATGCTAAGACGTTTACGATAAAATAATGAGCATCTTACGCCGTTAGTATGATGCTAAGACGTTTACAATAAAAAAATGAGCATCTAAGCTGTTAACATGATGCTGAGACGTTTAAAATAAAATATTGAGCATCTTACGCCGTTAGCATGATGCTAAGACGTTTACAATAAAATGAGCATCTTTATCAGTTAGCATGATGCTAAGACGTTTATGATAAAATAATGAGCATCTGAAGCCGTTAGCATGATGCTAACTGTGCTGCTTCCTTTGACTTGGAGCAACACATTCTCTTTTGCAATTTTTTAAGATTCGCTTTACGTTTGGATGGAAATCCATTTGTACGCTTACAAATGACCACACGGGACAGTAGCTTCATTTCACATTTCATTTTCGTTTATTATAAAACATCACATGCTATTGTCTGATCGAAAGATGTTAGAAATTGTTACATTTGGTGTTACAGCAAACAAGACTTGTCCACACAAATTAACTATTAGTAAAAAAATACAAACTAGAAACAGTGATATTGATATCAAAATAAACAAAAATTCACAAGTTAAGATGTTTTACAATAAAATAATGTGCATCTTACGCCGTTAGCATGATGCTAAGACAGACAGACGATACGATACAATAATGAGCATCTTAAGACATTAGCATGATGCTAACCGTGCTGCTTTCTTTGACCTAGAGCAACACATTCATGTTTAACGTTTTAAGACAATCGAACACCCTTATGGGTACAAATGACCGTTTAACAATAAGACAGACAGCGTCTTAACAAAATGTGCAAAATCTACATAAAAAATATAATAAAACAGACCTACAAATAAACATACAACAGTAGACGATATTTAGAGCTACATGTACGGCAACGACAAATATCAAGTTAGTTGAGAACAGTAAAGTTTGGCACGAAACTATTAGGAAGAAATTCAAACTTGAATAGTTTAAACCACCCTAGAATCAAAGCTTTTCAATGAATATCATTCACATTGTAAACTAGGTATTATACTACAGTTGGTGAATCTCAAGAAAACGTTTCACCCCAAAATCAAAAGAATTTAAGAAAATACACCTATAAAGTTTTTTTACATTTATCCCCCAAAAATGTTTAGCTAGTTAAAGCAATATAATGAACAACCATTACGTCCAATGCGAGTGAACTAGGAGGCAAATGTTATTTTTATGCATAATAAAAGTTCTTATTTCCTTGTTTTGGGGTGAAATATATCACATAACGTTTTTTTCGTGAGACTCGCCCAGTCAGGCTACTCATCCAGTACTATGGTAAAAATACAGTGCAGATCAGAAAAGTGTTCTGAATATTCCTATGTAGTATATTCAACGTTCGAAGAGGAATCGACAAAGAGTGTTTCTACAATAAAAGTCTGCTCGGTCCGACAATGGATTGATTTTCCCATTCAAAGATTTTCCTGTGAAGTCTTCAAGTGGAAGATGAAGTGAGTCCGTAGGCAACAGTTAATAATCGCACACAAAGGAAAAGTGTGAGCGAGCGCACTTTACCGTTTAAAAACGGTAACTAAAGCGCTCGTATTGTTAAACAGTACAACTTCAGGCTATAAACAACCCACGTTTGTTTACAGTGTTTCTGCATTTCGTTTTGGCTACAGGCAAACGCTTCTAGGTCGATTTGCCATGGCAGAGGTCAGAACCACAGTAGTTGCCATGGTTTCCCATCCACTCATCCTGACCCAGGGCCTGGGTTCCAGTTCAAGGTCCGTGTGAATGTGGAGAATCATCGCCTCCCCCCTCCTCCGGCATTCCAAAGCCACTTGGGGGGAAACTCAACTGCATTCCAGAAAGCGGCGGAGATCTGAGGATGGAAAGAGAAAGAGAATGAGCTACACATGTTGAGAGCTTCACATGGGTCACCTACAATCCTACACATTCCTGAGAAACCGGCCGCATGACATGTTTCGGTCAGTTGCGTAAAATATTTGAGGTGCGTCAGCAAGATAATACTATATAGTGATTGGTTGTAAAGTGTACATCGGCCTTTTTAGGTTTTGATAGACACTTGGATGGATTGCAAAGTTGAATGTAAAGAGATCATAAATGTAAAAAGTTCGAAAGTGGATTTGTGGTGTCCAAACATTAAATTTGGGTATGTAAAAGCCTGTGATTAATTTCCGCACATGTTCAATAAACTTTTATATTTCTATTAAATGCATTTCACCTCCTGAAATATGTAGTGTAATGAGCCAATAAAAACAATCAGGATCAAGGTTTTGGTCACAGTTTGGCCCGTCGTAGCCAATTACCATTTTTACAACATGTTTTACCGTACCCTATTAAACAAGCGGTTTCTTTACATCACTTTTTGACATTTTAACTATTAAGAGTATTTGCTAATACTTCGCAATGAGGTTGTTTCTTAAAGGGACGCTTCACTTTTTTTTCAAGAGTTAAACATTTGATTTTTATCATTTTGGAATCCATTCAGCCGATCTCCGGGTCTTTCGGTATAACTTTTAGCATAGCTTAGCATAATTCATTGAAGCGGATTAGACCATTAGCATCATGCTCAAAAATGAAAAATGATTCTGATAGATTTGTTTTAAATCAAAAGTTGTAACTATTAGCTTATGCTAAATAAACTACATGAATAATTATATTTGCAAATGCTTAAAAACTATATTGCTTATTGTTAGTTCATGTTAGATAATGCATTTACTAATGTTAACAAATACAACTTTATAGTACAGTGTTAGCGAATTTATTATTATCGAAAACCTTAATGTTAAAACCCTGTAAATCTAGATTATATGTATTGCTAAACCAAGTCATCTGATCCATTCAATCCATTACGTTGGTCTCTTGACACCATAACAAATATTACCACGTGTCTGCTAGTGTAATTAAAGATCAGTTTACTGGCATAATTATCTTCCTTAAATCAATAAACTTCTAGTCATCTTATTATTCAGATACTAACAGCCAGGACTCGAATGGCATGCAAACAGCATTTCCTCTCTGTACTGATCAACACCAAGCAGCTATCACTGTTTCACAGGTACAGCGGCTTCAGACGGTTATATCTGAACGTCCCGTATATCATTGCTTTATTTCTGGGTGGCATGTCATCTGCTTTAATTTAAGATGTGAGAAGCGATGCTATACAAACCACACGGATTGTAGTGAGGTCAACAAGCTCTTTAGTGTTGCGTAAGTGCGCTCAAGCTCCACGAAGGGTCACTGGTTTCACCCTTTTTAACCAGAAGCAGGTCAAGGAACCTTTGACTCAGTTTTCAGCCCTTAGAAATTCCATTAAAGCGAGTCCCAAAGCCCCTAACGCATGCCTGGGATTCAAACCACGTGTGTTTATTAGATCTTTATCACCCAGGGCAGTCAGAAAGTGTAAATCCCACTTTAAAATAAGCAACATTAGACACTACTATTCGTATTGACGTTGAAGGGATAGTCATTATTTACTGACCCTCATGTTGTTCTAAACCTGTATACATTTCTTTGTTCTGCTGAACACACGTTAAGATATTTGGAGAAATGTTTGAGACCAAGAAGATTAGGGGCACCATCAACTTCCATTGTAGGAAAAATAATACTATGGAAGTTAATGGTGCCCCAGATCGGTTTGGTTATTAACATATTAAAAATAATCTTTGTATTCAGAAGCATCATCGACTTTCTTTGTAAGAAAAGTAATACTATGGAAGTCAATGGTGCCCCAAATAGGTTTGGTTGTTAACATATAAAAAAAATCTTTGTGTTCAGAAGAAGCACCATCGACTTTCATAATAGGAAAATAATACTATAGAAAGTCAACTTTATTTGTGTTCAGCAGAAGCACCATTGACTTTTATAGTAGGAAAAATAATACTATGGAAGTCAATGGTGCCCCAGATCGGTTTGGTTATTAACATATTAAAAAGAATCTTTGTATTCAGAAGCACCATCCACTTTCATAGTAAGAAAAATAATACTATGGAAGTCAATGGTGCCCCAGATCAGTTTGGTTATTAACATATTAAAAATAATCTTTGTATTCAGAAGCACCATCAACTTTTATAGCAAGAAAAGTAATACTATGGAAGTCAATGGTGCCCCAAATAGGTTTGGTTATTAACATATAAAAAAAATCTTTGTGTTCAGAAGAAGCACCATCGACTTTCATAATAGGAAAATAATACTATAGAAAGTCAACTTTATTTGTGTTCAGCAGAAGCACCATTGACTTTTATAGTAGGAAAAATAATACTATGGAAGTCAATGGTGCCCCAGATCGGTTTGGTTATTAACATATTAAAAATAATCCTTGTATTCAGAAGCACCATCGACTTTCATAGTAAGAAAAATAATAATATGGAAGACAGTGGTGCCCCAGATCTGTTTGGTTATTAACCTATCAAAAAATCTTTGTGTTCAGCATGAACAATCGACTTTCATAGTAAGAAAAATAATACTATGGAAGTCAATGGTGCCCCAAATCGGTTTGGTTATTAACATATCAAAAAAATCTTTGTGTTCAGTAGAAGCACCATCGACTTTCATAATAGGAAAAATAATACTATAGAAAGTCAACTTTATTTGTGTTCAGCAGAAGCACCATTGACTTTTATAGTAGTAAAAATAATACTATGGAAGTCAATGGTGCCCGAGATCTGTTTGGTTATTAATTTATAAAAAAACTTTGGTGTTCAGCAGAAGCACCATCGACTTTCATTGTAGGAAAAATAATACTACGGAAGTCAATGGTGTCCCAAATCTGTTTGGTTATTATCATATCAAAAAAATCTTTGTGTTCAGCAGAAGCACCATCACCTTTCATAGAAGGAAAAATAATAATACTATGGAAGTCAATGGTGCCCCAGATCTGTTTGGTTTTTAACATATTAAAAAAAGCTATGTGTGTTCAGCAGAACAAAGAAATGTATACAGGTTTGAAACAACTTGAGGATTAGTCAATTATAACATTTTATTTTTAGTTGAACTATTCCTTTAATTTTAAGTAAGATTAAATATTACTAATTTAATAATTTGAATAAAAACTTTTTTATATATTTCAGTTGATAGTAAACATTTATTTTATTTAAAAATACATTTGTCAACAAACGATCTCTTGCTCTTTTCTGTGGCAACCACAGGGGCTGTAATGAGGGTCACAGGGGTGAAGTAATGACAGCTGTGTCTACCAATTTGCCGTAAGCATGCAATTTATCCTATTGATCGGAGAAAGGGCTCATTTACCGGATCGATTCCATATCAACAAGTTATTTATTAGGTAACACCCACTGATCCTCATTATGCGCCGTCTGTCAATATTCTGCCGGTGTTTATTAATGAGCAAGAGTTATTACTCTGTGGGGTTATATAACACACGTTGACAGGAATGGGGATAAACCTCATAAATAATTTTTTTATTTGCATAATAAGTTATACAGAACAAAGCTTTAATAGAATTACAAAGAAGGGTTTTCCTCGGCTTGCAAACGCAACCTTATAACCTCTTCTTTCAATGTATGAATATTACTCAAAATTTTGATTAATTACAGCAATAAGCGGGCGCAGTGGACGCAAGCAGTTTCATTTATTTACGACTGGTAACCAATATGAAGCCTTTATGTTATTCGGTTTCATTGTGCAGGTTTCCCTTTCAGGCACAAAGAAGTGAAAGCAGTTCGATTAACTTTATGCAAATCGAACGGCGCCTCAAGGCTTCTGCAACTCTCAGTGTCCTCTGAGAGGCCGGACACAGATGCCAAAATAAAAGAGCGTTTCAGAAGGCTTCCAAAATGTCAAGCATTAATAAAACATTAGTATTGACCATACGGGTCACTGGGACCCACCTACTCTAAGTTTCATAGATAATAAAGCCGTCTGCAGAGCGCCTGACCCTTGCCCTAGATCAGGTGTGTCATACAACAAACACAATCTCATACTGGACGTGTGCCAGCATACAGTCTGTTCTGCAAGACCAACGAGTAATTAAAGCTTGATAACTTCCTCTTTACTGCTCAAGTTACAGTTTAGATTAGTAGTCTTGCCAACTAGATAAGATTCGATCAAACTAGTGAAATATATACTGCAAATGTTGCTTCAGAAAAATACTTTGCATATCTTGTGTATCGCTTTCTATTGTATTGCCGGCACAGTCGCAGTTCTCAGGAGTTAAGTCAAAGTCAAATAATGAGTCACCGCCCTGACATGCAACAACAATAGGAAAGAATCAGCTTCTCGGCATTTAAATGGGCGTGGCCGACTTGGTGAGAAAATAATTCGGTGAGAACACCTTTAGCGCAATGTATGGACAACGTACGTACACCCCATACAGTTCGTGGCACGTGAACATCAAAGATTTACTTAGTTTGCTTTCCTCGCCCCTGTTAAAAGCTAACGATTTCTAAAGCAAGTGTATTGTTAGTTTTAGCCCGCTGGAGACAAATGCCTAAGTCTTACAATAAGCCTATTCTGTGCAACAAATTGATGCAAAACACTGCACCGTTTTCACTCTCAGTGCACGATAAAATTGACTTGCAAGCATACTGATGTAGAGTCTTGCACCCTCTTTTTTTTTTATCTCCACCCAGACCATCTGTTTGGTATTGAAGAAGGGCAAACAACAGTCCCCCTAGGCCTCTATCCATTAAGTGTGCACTGAGCTCTAAGTAACAAGCAGTGAGTGTGCTAAACAGGACAAGCTGTTTTAGATGCACCTCGATTTAAAGTCGAATTGCACTAAAGCAGAATGATCTAAGGTTCCCATCCTCGAGTTTTCCTGCCAAACACTAGCTATAAATCTCAAACAAAACATCTTCCCTAAACATGTTTGAGCTCTGTGAGAACAATGCACTTCTTTAATGAAAGATTTGTAAACATCTTCCAGCTACCCAGGGGAGCTTTATCGGCGAGACGACTTGTAAAAAATGATCTTGCAGTCCTTGCCGTAGACAACTTGACGGCAAGCACAAACCTGATCCCGCTGGAAGCATTTGGGAAAGTCTGCGAGCCCTGGAGAGAGGCTTTTACTCTGTAATTTGTGCCGCCACATTCCTTTATATACTATTAAGCAACATTTCTTCTTTATTTGACACCCAACAGCCCTAATTAGGGTTAGACGCGTTTCATCAGCAAATAAATTTAAGGCTTTGCACATCTAAGACAGTATTTGAGTGCATTTTCCAATGCTTACCTAAAAGAGATGTAGTTTCTTCAAGATGGGAGATACTTCCATGTGCTGACGAATGCCGTCGGGATAAGCGAATACGGTACACTGGTTATACTGTCCCAAGAGTCTGTGGATGGATCATAGCAGTCCAAGGTTTTACACCTCTGTGCCCCAAAGTAGCCCCCGACTACGTACAACCGATTCCCGGATGCCACTGCATGACAGCTGATTCTTCTGGAAGTGACGTCACCGAACTTGGTCCACTGGAACGTCTCGCTGTTGAAGCGGTAAGCGGAGCTCGCCGAAAACTCTGTGTCTCCTCCAATGACTACGACGTGGTTGCCGACCATCGCCGCTGCTGTGTATCGCCAAAGCTGGGGACAAGTTGCGGGTACAGTCCACCGGTTCTCACAAGGGTCAAAGCATTGAACTTTGGGATACTTGTCCCGGTTAACACTTGTTCCACCAAAAACAAAGAGCTTGTTTTTGGCCCCTACAACAGCAGCGTTGCTGACACCTTCTCGAAGAGGTGCTACTAACGTCCACTTGTTGGATTGCGGATTGTACTGTTCGACTTGTTTAAGAGACACAGATGGCGATGCAGGAAATGATCCCGTTTGGGATGTGTGTCCGCCTACTACATAAAGGATGTGGGCAAGTTCTGCCGAACCGTGTCCGAATCTGGCCACGAGCATCGGTGCGGCTTTGGACCATTCGTCATGCAGCGTGTCGTAGACCCAAACGTCTTTCGAAGCCCCGTTTTCGGACCCTCGACCACCGGTGACGTACACCTTGCAGCCGATAGCACATGCGCTGCATTCTTTACGAGGGCTGGGAAGGTCCGTTTTGGGGGTGATCTCCTTTGCTTTGTGATCAATCATGTATACTTTGTCGCACATGAACGTTTGGCCACCTAGAAGCAGAAGGGCTTGGCTGACTTTCCGGGGTTGGGCACAGAAGCCCGTGACAACTCCGTCGTTCTGAAGAATCTTCATTTTGCAACGGACAGCGTCTTCCACAATCTCACGGCCCACCTTGTCTCCCATGACGAGCTCCTCGGACGCAACGTTCTTCAGCAAGTAGGTCTCCGGCAGCAGCGCCAGGCGAACACACCGCAGAAGGTCGGGTAGGTCAAAATGTCTCCTCTCAATGTCAGCTCTGACCCAGTCAATAACAGCCTCGAACACGATACTTTCATCCTCTACCTCCAGTTCTTCACTGAATACGAGCTCTTGGATTTTATCTTTTGGCAAGCGTAGGAAGTCCTCTGTGTGATACAGATTAGCAAAATTTGCAAGGCACATCTGCCAAGAAAGTTCATACAGCTTCTGGCACTGATGGGCATCAGACAGAAGCATCATCCCCAGGCAATTCGATGGATGCAGGTTCTTCTCCAGGAACTCGGCGGCTGCGTCTCGTATGTCATGAAACTGGAGCATATCGCCAGCCTCGAGCAGGGACTCAGCATTTTCTTCATTAATGATGACTCGGGCGGAATAAGCGTAGTCGAGCAGAAGCTCCAGCACCTCTGGGTGTAAAGAGTCATGAAAGTTGACCTCAGCATCGCGGCTCTCCTTCAGACCCCCGCTGAACATGGCTTCAAAGTAGCGGCTACACGAAGCCAACACCGCCCGGTGGCACGGGAACGCCCGGTGTCCGGCTCGGAGGACCACATCGGTGAAGACGTGTCGCTTGCGGAGGAGGTTGAGGTGGGTCAGCAGGCTGTCTGCATGGGACGTCTTGTGAAACAGATTGATGTTCATGGACCCGGTGCTTGACCTCGACTTTCGGTTCTCGTGATTACTGACAGACATCTTTAAAATAGAAAAACACAAATTTAGTCCTTTGCTCAATTCAACTCATAATTCTTGGAACTCATAATCACTTTTTAAACAGTAATAAAATGTTTTTTTTATGCGTTTATTATGCTTCAGTGTACTTTTTCTGTACAAGGGTTAATGATTTATCTCTTGAGTTATCGCTCCTCTCTTTGATGTCGCACTAATTGCAGTTATTTATAAAACTGATAAAAATGTGCCCGAACATTGCAACTTCTTTTTCTAGCAGTAGTAAAATACTGAAATAAGATGAATGATATACTAATGTAAAATAAGTTTTTACATGTATTGCACTTTGGAAAACATCAACAAAAAAAAGGCGACCAGACCTCCAAAAAGCCCTCACACAGTTTTTTTCCAAAACATCACTATCTTTAAGATGCATCAACTCAGATTAAAACACCTTTTGAATTTATTTTTGGTAACCAAAACTTCCCCTAAAACACTGAATTTAGTTACTACGGTACATGTTACTACTAGTATAATTACAACCACTGCTAAAAATAGATAAAAAAGTACATTTAAATGTAAATATGATAAAAAAAACATAGTATACTCACATGAAAACGCAATATATACAATGTTATTTTTAACTATGTGCATTTTCATGCTTTTTTATTACTTTAACAACTTAAAGATAAAGAATAAGTAAATCCAAACATTAAACACTTATATGAGATAAATTTCATGGCCAAAATTAGAATTATGTCACACCACCCACATGAATAACACTTTAGTACACTTAAATATTTACTATAGTATACATGTAAATTGTAGTATATTATATTTACTACTGCACTTTGTTCATATAAAACAGTATTCTGAAATATTAAATATAAAGTGAAATGATAAACTGTGGTAAATAATGTAGTATACAATGGTAAAGTTAAACATACTACAGCATTTGAAACTTTACCTCAGTTTACTATACTACACGGTGTTTTTTTCATTGCGGACGTATTTTAAGATATTTAACGTTATGGCAAACATTATATTAAGAGTAAGTAACAGATTAAACACACATATTTTGCGTTAAAACAAAGGTCGTTTAAGTTTGCATTGGTAACTTATACACACATATCACGCGCAAGCAGTGTGAAACAAAGTAGCGCGAGCTCACCTCGTTTCCTTTTCACGCGCGGACCTTCGTCTCTAAGAAGTTTGTCACTTTAAATCGTTTCCCTCGATGGTTTCAGTAGTAACATTTCTCGCCGTGATACGGACATTTACACTCCAACCTGTCTGTAACACACTGGCGAACATTACTACTGTGCTTTGAGTATTGAGTAAGCGTGGATCATAGGCTCCGCCTCCTTCCGCGTGTTAAATGTCTGAGGTGGAAGAGGAGAAGGTGATCGCAGGACGAGTTTAATTACTCATCTGAAGTGTTTAAAAGAATGACTAACATGTGAATGTATCTGTCAAACACATTTGCACGCTGCATGCATGGAGTACATGTAAGGTGAACTGAACAAAAGCATCCACGGAATGCAACCTTAAAAGCATTACTAACGCCTTAAAAGGATAGTTCATCCAAAAATAAAAATTCTGTCTCTGATGTTGTGATAAACCTGCATAGATTTCTGCATAGAACACGAAGGAAGATATTTTAAGGAATGGTTGTCACCAAACCCAAAATGAGCCCCATTCACTTCCATAGTGGGAACAAAATAATACTATTAAAGTGAATGGGGCTCATGATCGGTTTGGTTACAAACATTAAATAAAATACATCCGTGTTCATCAAAACAACGAAATTTGAACAGGTTTAAAACAACATGAGGGTGAGTAAATGATGAGCAAATTTTCATTTCTGGGTCAACTATCCCTTTAAGTAGAGCTCATAATTCAAAATCAAGATGTATTTGATTGGTTAAGATCTCTCTTAATCTTCATAATCTGACTTGCTTGTGAAATGTGCTATCCACATGAAAAAATACTGTAGTACACTTTACTGTTGTAAACTAATACAATTTTTAGATAGTATCATTTATGCATTACAAGAAGTACTATAATATACTACAGTATACTGCCATTTATAACTTATATTTGCTCATGTGGTTATATTTCATTATAATGGACAATTATTATATTAATATTTCGTATTATATTGAATAAAACACACTTAAGACCAGTTATTGTAGACAACTAGTTCTCAAATTGGGGGCCATGGCCACCTGGGGGCCTCCAGTTTTATGACATTTTATAAAATATATCATAAAATATATAATAAATATATATCATAAATTCTGTGCACTGTTAGACTTTTTATTGTATATATGCAGTAACTCAATGGCAACATGTTGCCAGTGAGTTACTGTAACTGTCCCATTACAGTACCATAACTGTACATGTTTTTTACAGTATGATGCCTTTACCGCAGTTCCATTTTACAGTATAATACTGTAACCTAGTTTAAAAAACACTACCACAGTCCCACAGAGTCACTTGATAAAAGTTACTCGCTACACTCCCCAAGTAGCATCTTCTGTCACTCTCCCGACACTCTGAGGAGCGAAATCTTGGCGTCACTAGTATTTTGAGGTCAAATTCAAATCTGACAGTCAATAATCCCTTTCTTGTTTCTATCTACAATTCTCAATAAATTATTTACACTGCTGAAAAACAATTCACATTTTGAAATTTGCTTCACTGCTAAAGCATAACAAATAAAATGTATTTAATTTCAACAATATATTTTATTTTTCAATTTTATATGCTTTTATAACACAGTTTTATTCAACTACAGTAGCACTACTGCAAATTCAAAACATACAGTAAATCACTGTAAATTAAATGTTAATACCCATAATGCAATGCATATTACAGTAATGAACTGGAAAAGAAAATGATGGTATTTTACTGGGAATTTTTTGATAAGTAACTGTAGAAATTATAGTTAAAGGAATAGTCTACTCATTTTCAATATTAAAATATGTTATTACCTTAACTAAGAACTGTTGAATCATCCCTCTATCATCTGTGTGTGTGCACGTAAGCGCTGGAGCGCGCTGCGACGCTACGATAGCATTTAGCTAATCCCCATTCATTCAATGCTGCCATTTAGAGATAAAGTTAGAAGTGAACAAACACATCAACGTTTTTCCTATTTAAGACGAGTAGTTATACGAGCAAGTTTGGTGGTACAAAATAAAACGTAGCGCTTTTCTAAGCGGATTTAAAAGAGGAACTATATTTTATGGCGTAATAGCACTTTTGGGAGTACTTCGACTCGCTTGAAAAGTCCGCTCCCCTTCTCCCTCTCATAATGGGAGAGGGAGGGTGTTACTGCGCCGAGTCGAAGTACTCCCAAAAGTGCTATTACGCCATAAAATATAGTTCCTCTTTTAAATCCGCTTAGAAAAGCGCTATGTTTTATTTTGTACCACCAAACTTGCTCGTATAACTACTCGTCTTAAATAGGAAAAACGTTGATGTGTTTGGTCACTTCTAACTTTATCTCTAAATTGTACCATTGAATGAATGGGGCTAAGCTAAATGCTATCGTAGCGTCGCAGCGCGCTCCAGCGCTTACGTGCACACACACAGATGATAGAGGGATGATTCAACAGTTCTTAGTTAAGGTAATAACATATTTTAATATTGAAAATGAGTAGACTATTCCTTTAAGTCTAACAGTGTGTAATTAAACCCCAGAAAAAGGCTACTAACCAAAATCTGTTTTGTTTCATTTAAATGTTAAGTTTTACAATGTTTTATGTCATAAATTTTCTTTGGGGGGCCACAAAGGGATGCACTGTACACAAGGGTAGTAAGGGTAGTAAACTGTAATAAAATTCCTCTACTATAGTATTGAGCCTTACCATAGTTAATATTAAACTGTACTGCAGTATGCAGTTTATCAATAGTTAAAGGGGCCATGACATAAAAATCTGACTTTTTCCATGTTTAAGTGCTATGATTGGGTCCCTAGTGATGCTATCAACCTAGAAAATTTGAAAAAGATCAACCCAGTAACTTAGTTTTGGTAAACCATTCTCTACAAGCACATGAAAAAATAGGTCGTTGAAATTCGGCTCTCCTTATGATGTCATAAGGAGCTCTTATTATAATAATCCAACCCCTTAATCCAACCACAGCACTGCCATTTAGTGCAGAGAGAAAATAATTCACAGAACAATTGAGTTTCAATTTCAACAAACCACCATCATTGTGATCAGTGTTTGCTGTTTGCACTTGATCTGCACATGTGCATTTTAGAGGACACACCCAAAACGGCACATTTTTGCACACACCTACAAAGTGGCAATTTTAACATGCTATAATAAATTATTCATATGGTATTTTGAGCTAAAACTTCACACATGTGCTCTGGGGACACCAAAGATGTATTTGACATCTTAAAAAAGTCCTGTGACATGGGCCCTTTAACATTCACTATGGCTAATTATAGTATACATTATACTACATTTTATTACAGTTAGTAAAGTAAGTATTAAAGTGCACTACAGTGATTTTCCCATCACTCTGATATGTACCATCACAATACTTTTGTTGTAAAAGTATCGAGTCTCTTTGATAATGATATTTAGTATCGGTTCTCACAGTGTTTGCTTTTCAACAATTAAATGCATGGTTGTCATACTTTGCATTTTCCTCCTAGGCAAGTTATTGTGCAACCAACTCACTGTGAATGAGCAGCTACTGTAATGACTGTACATTAGGCTACTTTTAACAACACAGCCTTCATGTATGCTACAATAATGTTATTAGAGCTTAAACAATATCTCAATAGGTTACCACTTATCATTGCAACCAGTCTTATGTTTCATATTAAATCTTTGGCTGATTTCACTTGGGGCATTTTAATAACTATCTGCACGTTTTCCTTTAGAGATATAGATTGATATGTGCAGGAATACATTGCAATTCAGGGACTAGCCATGATTTTAGGATTAATTCATAAATTAAAAAGAGTAGATAAATGCTTGTTAACCATCTATGATAGCTGTTTCTCACTCTGTAGGGTGCAGCCTCCGGAGGTCGCATTTGCAGGCTGCATACGTCATCGAGACTGTCTTATTTTACAATATTAGCAATTATAAAGTTGACTATTATTCTTAGTTAATCGTAAATTGGTGTAATATGCTTATGACTTGCGAATGTAATGCTTAGTTATCTTAAATAAACCAGGCTTGATGTCGTGTGCAGCCTGCAAATGCGACCTCCGGAAGATTCAGCCTTCGGATTAAGAAACGTCCAAAATCTTTTGTAGTGTAGCGCCACCGTCTGTACAAATATGGCAAATAAGTCGATTTGACATCAACAATTCTTGCGATAAAGCCCACACAAAAAATACTATGGTATACTTATATATCTATTTACTATATAAACTGTAGAAAACTCCTAGATATTATGGTGTTTCTGAACAATAATACAGTATTTACTACAGTTGATCATTAAGTGTAGTAGTACTATAATATACAGAAGGGGTTCAGTATATCACAATTTACAACAATAACAGTAGGCTAAAGCGTAAAAACCCAAAGTATACTACACTATTTGATGTGGGAGGATATGCATTTAAGATGACTACTATGCTAATTTTCTGAAGTACATTTTTATTACTTTATTTACACATACTTTAAAGTATTATAAGTAAGGCAAGGCAAGTTTATTTGTATAGCACATTTCATACACAGATGTAATTCAAAGTGCTTTACATAGAAATGAGAAAACAATCTAAGAGGTAAAAAATCTTTAAAAATAAGAGACATTTAAATTTACAATTAAAAACAAAGATACATGAGTATTTAAAATAATTAATTAAAAGAAAACAACTGTGATTTTAATAAAAACTTTTTAAAATGTGATCAAAAGAATAAAACATGAGTAAAAGTGACTACGGGAACATGTTATTCATAAACGTTTTTATTTTGCACAATAATTAAACCTAATTACTTATTTAAAATTATTTATCAGTGTTGATTGTTATTGCTATTGTTATTGTTATTATTATTATTATTATTATTATTATTATTATTAACATTAGTAGTAGTAGCATTATTAGCTTATTATTTGTTTTATCACAAAAGTCGTCTTTAACTACATTTCCCAGAAGCCAACCGTACGGAAGTCTTCGAAGGCGCTTCCGGTTAAACTCAAGGGCAAAACTATCACATGTGCTGAAGCGTTATAGACTTTAATCTCCTCGAGTCAGTTTTATAAAATCTATATTGTGTAAGATGGACAATTTCGGTTCAGATTTCTCTTCGGGTTCGTCAGGTAAAATGGACACCGGCACGATAATGGAACAAGTCAAAGTTCAGATCGCTGTTGCTAATGCACAAGAGCTGCTGCAGGTCTGTGACTTCAACCTATTGACATGTTATATTGTTTTTTAATCTGATTTATAGACTTTATATTTTATAAGTTATATTTTATTATATTGCTAAATATGTGGATTGCACGAAATAATTGTACTATACACGGTATCAACATGATTTTTGGGGTATGTGCCATGTTGGTGCCTTGATGAATGAGTATGTTAATAACATAGTAGTATTGTTGTGTGTTACTATGATAATCACTGTACCATGGTAATTATACCATAGTTTATTGACTTCCTCTGTATTCCTGAGGTACATTGAAGTATTATGTAAATGGTATTTGAATATGATACCCATACAGTATTATGATATATGTCAATCACCATGATATTATTAAAACCATCACTGTACCATAATAATGCTTAAATTGTCAACTATTATCACGAAGAAATCATAAATATAATGTTCATTCCTTAACTACCAGGAATGTAAAAGTGATGGTGCATTGATATGATTAAATGCTTTATATTAATATCTATCCTGCATTGCAGAGAATGACAGATAAATGCTTCAAGAAGTGCGTTGGCAAACCAGGAAGCACGCTTGACAATTCTGAACAGGTATTTGCATTAAATGCATTGCACATTCATACTTATTCCATAAAGTTATATCCTAACTCATCTGCATGTTTTGTTTTTCCCAGAAATGCATCGCCATGTGCATGGATCGCTATATGGACGCGTGGAACACGGTCTCTCGCACCTATAATTCCAGATTACAGAGAGAACGAGCACGCATCTAATGCACACATAGTGTTCGGTATCACCTCTGTATCACTAAAGTCCTCAGGTAGAGATGCCTGGCCTCCACGACAGGTGCATAGATTTGACTCTCTAACCTCAAACCAACAGCTGAAGGCTACAGATGGAACCAGGTGCACAGATTTGAACTCTACATGGACTTTTTATCTTCTAAACAATGTATAAGATGTATATTTGTCATTAAATAATTCACAAATTCAGATGATAATATGATGATGGGTTGAATGCATTTCTTAAGCTATAAATTATGTCTAGAATTAATTTGGGCTCCGCCCATTTTGTATTCTAATGGGAGGTGTCTCGATGTTCATTATAAATTGAAGAATTGTCTCCTCCCCTTGCTCGTGGATAAAGCAACTTAGTTTTTGTCACAAAAGGGGGATTAAAAGCCACCTTTGTTGTAATAATTGTAGCTTCTTCACCAGAAGTCGTCAAACTATGCTTCAGAACAAAATGCAATGGTCAGTCCTGGAGTGTCATTTGTCTCATAGTATTTTAAGTACAGTTGCATGTTTGTTCAGACACCCGTTCATTTGCAAACCTTTGTGTTAAACTAGTTCACTTTGTGTACAAGCATTTCACAATTCTTTGAATTTCCATTGGTTTTGTGATGGCTTGGACACAGACTGTACTGAGAGGTGTCCAGACATATTTTGTATAATTGTCACCCAGCTATTAATAAATACCATCAAACCAGTCCATTTTATTGATTATGTTGGCTTGCATTGATAAAATAACAAAGACAGATCATCAACAGCACCATTTTTAACAAGACAGCTGAATTTGAGCTAACTTTACTAGTCATTTCAGATTTGGTGCTGAATTCAGATCAGAATTTGTATGCCCTCAATTTACAATATTTACACATTTGTTTTAAAATATTTCATTGTCTTTCTACCAATGAGAGTGTGTGACAGTCCGATATGTTGAACATGTTTATTTCAAAATCCATACTGCAAAATTTTCCCATAAAAATTCGGAAAGCAAACAGATTCCTGGTTTATTTTATTATAAGTCATATTACATCAAAGTTATACTGTATCATAGACCGGAATGTGTTGATAATAAATACCAAAAATAAATATTAAACAGTACGTGTTGGTCAAAGTGACATCAGAAGCACCGCGTTGAATTGATCCGTTTTGGCTGAGAGGCATGGCTGCAACTTTCATAATGTCCAGATAGCTTGTTATATTTAAAAAGGGAGGTATGTCGATATCCATTCTCTGACGGCTGTAACTCGCATGTAAACCCCCGGGAAGCCAATCCGACCGCAGCCGTGACCCCAGCTGGTCACCCCAGCCAAAAACCACCGGCCCTGAGGCTCACGGCACACCAGAGGTCCCCCTGAATCTCCCTGGAAGAGAAAATAAGACCCCTGTGTTTAGTGGTGATTATGCTGTTATGACATTTAAAAAGTCCATGGAAAACCCCAAGGATGTGGCTTGAATTTCATTGTGCTGGGTTACGTAAGTGGCTTAAGAAGCACAGTTGATGTTTTAAGGTAAAAAGACCTTAAATATCATTAGCTAAGTCCAGCAGAATTTAAGAAATCCATGACAAGATTGTGTACTACTTGCAGGTTGGAATATAATATTGGAAATGGCTAGATCTTCTAAAACTCACCATACATGTATCCCTAACTTCTTCCATTGAGCCTGCGCACATCATGTTGTTGGTAAGTTGAGTGCCATAAGCTTGCTGGCAATCCATCTGATCGATGACGTTAACCTGTGCCTTCTGCAGTAAATTGGTTACTGTACCTATGTTGAGAGAAACCAATTGTGAGATATGATGAACAAAACACGAGATCTTTCGAAAAAAAAAAAACTCCAAACTTACCCTCCTCCCTAACTGCTCCCCATCCAACAATGTGGCATTCCGTAGTTTTCGTGAAGCTGTGTACAGGTGAAGGCAAGCAGACAGTCTGAATGGTGTAGGACTGGGGTGCCGGGATGGAGATCTCCACCAGGGCCACGTCAAAGTTCATGTTGGTGCTGTTGAAACCAGGGTGGGGGATGATTCTCTGCACTGGAATCGATAAAGCACCCACTCCGGACCAGATGACGGAGCCCAGACTCACCCTCCAGCCAGCAGGATTCAGATCCCTGTTAATGAGAATTGGCACTTTACAGATCTGAAGTGGAGCATGTTGTCAAGGAAGTCTGGAAGTAGGCTCATTCTGATTTTGCAAAGTGAGTGATGAAAGAGACTGGAACAAACGCAATAGCGTAGAAGCACCTAACCCTGGTTGTAAGGCTAAACTTCAAATAAACTGTAAACTTAACCCACAAATCTGATCAGAATGTTGTCTCAGAGTCGACAATGATGTTGGACAGTGATGTCCAAACTTGGTCCTGGAGGGCCACTGTCCTACAGAGTTTAGCTTCAACTTGCCCCAAAACACCCACCCTTAAGTTGCTAGTCTGCCAAGTACAGAGGTCCTCAGCCCTGTTTTTTAGGGACCCACTGTCCTGCAAAGTTTAGTTCCAACCGTGCTCCAACACCTGCCCAAATGATCCTGAAGACCTTGATTAGTTGATTCAGATGTCTTTGATTAGGGTTGGAGCTAAAATCTGCAGGACAGTGGATCCCCAGGAGCAGGGTTGAAGACCTCTGGCCTATTAAGACCTTGATTAGCTGGTTCAGGTGTGTTTAATTGGGGTTGAAGCTGAACTATGTAGGACAGTGGCCCTTCAGGAGCAAGGTTAGGTTTGGACACCCATGACATAGGAACATCTCACTTGACAAAATCAAGAAGGCCCTAAAAGAAGAGTCATGGGTCAGGGGTGTATTACCCTCTAAAGCAGTGAGCTGCCGTTAGGAGCCATTTACAGTGGATAAGCGTAGCACCACAGCGATGAGTGCGCTGGTACTGAAGGCTACCAATCCAAGGCCATTCGCCTCTCCGAGCGGTGATGCCACCAACAATCCTCCCCTGGCCAACGGCTGGACGCCGACCACAGTCTACAGAAAAAGATCATTCTCTTTTTCTTAACTTTCAGTACACTAGCTTTTGAACATAACAGGGCACATTTGTTGGAGAGATTTCAAGGTCTCAATCTTTAAAATGGCTTGTGCCGGAAGTGACACTAAAAATGCTTGGTTGTTTCAACCTGGGGTTGAGTGAAATATGGACAAATCCAACTATTGGTTTAAATGAACCTATAAAATGTCCCAACCATGGGCTGAAACAACCAAGCATAGATTAATTTAAACCCAGCGGTTGGGTTTGTCTATATTTTACCCAACTATGAGTTGAAACAACCCAGCATTTATTTGACAAAATTGCCTTTTGTACCAATATTTTCAAAGTATTGTACATGATTCATAAAATCCAAAATGCTTGTATTATATATATATTATATAATCGTAATATAAGTTCCCATTTACCACAGTTTTTCTCGTCAGCCCCATTGGAGCAGTCAGCCACTCTGTCGCACTCTGGATTTATCTTGTTTATACACTCGCCTCCACCGCAGTTATAATTCTCACTGCAGTTCCCAGGTGCAGACTGAACATCATTACTGGGAATGTCCGAAGGTGGTTTCATTGTTTTACCAAGGTGAACCGCAGTGTTTGTGACGCTGGGGACTGTTGGGGTGACGTGAGGCGTCTCAGAGTTTGTGTAACTCAGGATCCAGTTTCTCAGTTTGGTGACACGGGAATAAACCCCGGGCTTATTAATCTGAGCACAGCCAACGCCCCAGCTGACTATGCCCGCTAGGAAGAACCGTCCAGGGGCCACCTCGCATACCAGAGGACCCCCAGAGTCTCCCTAAGTGCCAAAAAAGGTTTATAAAAACCAAACACCATATCATAGACATATTCACTTAATTCAGTAGCTTGTGATAACCCTTACCTGGCAAGAGTCCACCTTCCCCTGAAGAAAACCAGCACACATCATGTTTTGTGTGATAGACCCTCTGTAAACTGATAATGTGTTGCAGGCTTTTGAATCGATTATCCTCACCACTGCTTTCTGTAATGTGTTAGGCACCTCAGCTGTTCAAAAATAAAGAGCTGATCATGAAAAATGCATTAAAAATAATTCCACTCCAACAAGTCTTGGAATCGAACCCATGACCTGCTAACGCAATACTGTATTTAGCCACATTTGTCCTATACTCACTGCTGTACTGATTGAGGGCTCCCCATCCAGAGACGATGCAGTTCTGTCCAGAAGCAAAAATATGAGATGCTGATGGGATGCAGACTGGCTGAATGTAAGGGCTGAATTTTAAAGGCGTTTCCAACTCCAGTACGGTCACATCGCCGTCTGTGGTCATGGGGTCATAGTCCGGATTGACGGTCAGGGACTTGATGTTTATCTCCACAGCCTCTCGTTCTGCCCCGCTGACCAAATTGGCTCCCACTAAAGCCGTCCAGTTGCTTGGGTTGTTGTCTCTTTGGTATATAGGGAAGGCACGTTCAGATACTTTGTCCCCTATACTGAGGGATAACTGTACGTTCACACCGCCGCAGACTTAAGCGTCCAAAGAAGCTCAGGCTGCCTGGTCAAGGACGCTTGTCAAAAAGTACGGGGAAGCTTGTTGACGTTTTGGCTGCTCTAAAGTCTGTTTTCTCGGAGCTAATGTTTTGGTTGGAAGAAAAATTTACATCATATGTGTTTCCAGAATCAGCCAGCTAAGAACATCTAGTTTATATTCCGATTGGTTGCTGGCATTTTGCCGCTGAACCGCGTCATAGCTCATTACCATAAAGTTGAGCTTTTTTCAACTTTCTGATTGACGCTCTGGTTGCTCAAAACGCGAAGCCGATGGATTTGACGCTCCTTGCAGCTGAGAGAAGCCAGCTTCCCTTGTAAATTAATGACTTCCGGTAACTTTGGAAGCTCAAGTCTGCGGCGGTGTGAATGTACAGTTAGAGAGAGATTTGAAAGAAATGCTTCCTCACGTTTCAAAACAATGAGCGGCGCTGACGAGCCAGCGGTTGTTGACGATGGATGCTCCACACGTGTGACGTCCCTGCAGGCGGAGGCTGACCTGCCAGGGTAGCTCACCATGACGGGTGTTCTCACCCCCAACAATACGGTCATCCATGACTGGACGCGTTCCACATGCTGGAAACACAATCAAGCAAAGAATGACATAAAGAATCATCACAATTTCAACTGTGTTAAATGATCGGTCATATCAAGGAGACGTCACAATATCTATATAAATCATTAAATTAAAAAAACTGAATAAAGCTGGCAATACGTACAGCAATAAGCTTCATCTGAACCATCCACACAGTCGGATATAAAGTCACACTCTGGGTTGAGCTTTGTGACGCACTCGCCGTTTTCACAAGTGAATGTGTTCTCAGGACATTTACCTGCAAAAAAATTAAGATATCTGAGCATCCAGAGTTTAAATATATAAAAAATTATATAACCGATATAGCATAAAGTCACATTCTGCCTTACTGATGTCATTTCCGATTGAATAGAATGACTTTCCGCTTGACCCTGAAATAAAAAACAACAACAAAACTAGTCAAAAATGAAAGCTAATAACTAAACTACCGTAATAACTTTTGTACATTTTCATACCAAGCAGAATGACGCTCTCAATCTCTCCGTATTCTGGCACAACTATTGGCTTCCCGTTCAGCATTGCCTTCAGTCCAGAACGGAGAACGTCTTGAATGAAGTTCTCCGTGAACCCCTGGACTTGCGCAACCAGGAAAACCAGACGAAAAGTGGTCATCACATCCCCCTCGATGTTCCTGAAAGGTTTCACACATTCTTAATAAAAAGCCTTTTTTGATGACACGCAACATATGACGTTCAATATACAAACCCGAATGCAACTATCTGGCAGTCGGTGAAATGACTGGCGATTGATGAGCTGCTAAAGATATTTCTGATCTGTAAATGAGTGAAGAAAACACAAATCTGTTAACAATTTGTTTCATTTATGCATAATGATATAATCATACAACATTTACTAACAAAAAAAACAAAAAGTATTAGTGGGGTTTGTACAAAGATAATACACTGTCAGAAAAAATGGTCCGCAGTTGTCACTGGGGCAGTACCCTTTAAAAAGTCCTAATAGGTATACATTTATGTACCTCTAAGATACTAATATGAACCCTTTAGGTACAACCCAGACAGCAGACGACCCCGGGCCAGATCCGCACCAGAGCTGCCGACTTTGGCGCGGCTCCGGACTGGAGTCGTCTGCTGTCTGGGAATATTTTGGTAGTTTTTGAAAGGGTACCATGCAGCTAGGAACTATTTTTGACCATTTTTTATGGTGAACCATAATGTTTGTATATTATCTGTTTTTTAATCCAGTCTGCTATTGGATGAATCTATCTTGCTGTGCCAGGCTGATGCCCAACTATTAAGCAAGGATATCAAGTAAGTATTATAGATTGTACCTTTGCTTTCAAAGTCGTTGACAGAACTATAGAAAATCCTGATGTTTTGTCTTGCAACGCTTGATCGTAACTGAGTCCTTGTAATTGCACCGTTTCCATGAAATAGTGCTCCTCTTGTACTAAGTAAGCTACAAAAAATCCAGACAACATCAGAGGTTAAATCATATATGATTTATTATGAAATGTCTTGGCAGGTGTAGTTGTCTGTTCTTTATTTCTTGAATATGGTTTAAAAGCTGCGTAACTAACTCCATGTGGTCTTTAAGATATCATTTGTATCATACCGGTCATGAAGCCCACAGAACCTCCAATGATGAGAAGAATCAGTATGGCTGCTAATGCAACACATCTCCATGAGGAACAGATGTAAGCAGACCTCGTATCCCCCTCAGGCCACTTATTCAAGTCTTTCTTCTCCATTTTAGTCTAAACAAAAACCTGCAACACAACCTGGACATCCAAGCTCTATAACACAAAAAGACATACAGGTATTCTTTATCTTTATCTCGGCTCTTATGTTATCACAGGAGTGAGTGCGTTATTACCACTTCGAAAGTATTAAATCTCCCATGGGTACCAAAAGTGAAATCATCCCGGTGAGACACCAAAGTATTATTTCACCGGTCATAGAAATGCACAATACAAGGAGTGGTGCTCAGAAACCAAAACAAACTTTTACCAATTCAGAAATATTATAGCATAGGAATATGAAGCCTTATGTTCTAGAATAGATGAGATGGATATAGTTATTTACTTCAGACACAACAACGATGACATTGTTGAATACATGCATGCCAAAAACAGTATCCTAAGACTATATATTTGCAAAAATTGCATTTATATTTGTACATGCATACTAGAGGTAGGCCGATTAATTGGTTTTGCCGAATAATCGGCACCGATAGTTCATTGGCGGAAGAATCGGCTATCGGCAAAAAATGCATGCAGATAGTTATTCAGAGTTGAGTCAGTTGCTTCATATCATTATAAAGTAATTCATTTGCTGAATAGATTCTGAGAAACAACATCAGGAACCTAAGTTTGTCATCAAGGCTAACAGGACGCCCTGCTGAAAAAAAACAATAAAACCATTATTCTAATGGTTTTATTGGTTTTATTAGGAATTTTGTTGGTTCTAATGGAATATGGCCCAAAACACACTACAGTGTATGGGTTTTTGTTGGTCTCTAATGGTATGTATTGGTTCTATGTATTGTTTCTAATGGAATATGGCCCAAAACACACTACAGTGTAGTGGTTCTAATGGTAAAAGCTAATGGTTCCTATTGGTATTTTAATGGAAACCACTAGAATTTTCTGTAATGGTTTGTAATAGTGGCTACTTTTATCCATTATTTATCCATATTTTAAGTTAATTATGAGAGAAACCAAACTATATGCAGCTGTTGGCTATGTTAGCATATCCAAAAAAATCTAAATTTGCATTCAGATGAATAAATAATCATTGAATGTTAAAACAGGAGCAAATAAAGTACAGACTACACGTATAATTGACATTTATGTAATTTAAATTTGACCAGTGAGAGAATTTCATAGTATTTAATGCAAAATATTTTTTATTTTTTATATTTATTTTTTATTAAGCATGGTTCAGTACTGTTGTTTTATTACTTTTGTAATACATTTCACTTTGAATGTTATATTTGTTTTTTCCTCCAGTATCCATTTGAAAAATTATCGGTCATTAATCGTTCGGCAAGCAGGGACCAACTTAGTTATCGGTATCGGTAAAATCCACTGTCGGTCAACCTCTAATGCATACAGTTTCTTGCATGCATTTCAGCACAACAGTACATAATAAAATAAATGTGATCAAATGTTTATTAAGTTTCACTATAATAAATAGGCCTACGTTTAATCATATAAAAATATTATTGGTTGTACACCTACAAACATCAAGAGTTGCCAAAGAATATTATCTATTTACATTCCATAAGAACAGCCATCATAAAATTATAACTAGTAGCTATAACTAAAGATGATTACTTACCGTTTCAGACCGCATTTGTTTAATAAGTCATCTGATTTATACGTTGACGTCCGAAGAATCCACGACAAGTGACTGAAACTTTATAATCCGTTCCGCTCTGTAATACGTTCCGCTGGTCTGTGGGCGTGGCTTCGCGCAGGTGACGGCGTAATCTTATCCCTGATTGGTCGGTGCTTCAGCATCCACATAAACTTCTTTTCGCCAAAATCCGCAAATATTATGGGATTAAACGACTTTACTACACGTATTTACGCGACAACTATTAAAGCACTTAGTTAAATCAACAAAGACTAACCCATTTATCTTAGACTTCTGAGGGATTTAGAGAAACAATAGACTGTTGTTCTTGGGAGGGGTTAGATGACACGCTCCAAAAAAGTACAACATTTAGTACTAGGGTTAGCCTAATAGGAGATTTGGGTACACACTTAGATAAAACATTTTCTTTCATTTTTTAATACAGTTAAGTTACCACATAAAAAATACTGTAGTGTTTTTGAAACTTACCATAATAAAATGTAAAGTACACTACAGTATTACAGGTTCAATTCACTATAATACTATAGCATTAATATGTATATGAATAATATACTACCATTTAATAAGGTAAACTACAGTATTTTTTCATGTACAAATAATCAGCCATGTAACCATGCTTTTGTAATTACACCCTGTTAGTGACGGCTTACACATTTTACCATAGGCTTTTTGAAAAGCTTGGACCCAAGGGTTTTTCCACAGAGAGGAGAGAAGGCCGATGGCTATCAGATGAAGTGAGATCAGGCATTCACGCCTCTGAGCACCACCACAAAGACCCACTTGTAACCCTGATGCAGTGACTTTAAATGGGAAAAGTACACATGTCAATAAACTAGTGACTATGGTATAGCCTTTCCACTGATCTTTAATGCAATACTTTCAAAATGTGAATTCATCCGTTTCTTGTATTGCATGAGTATTGGCACCCAGCTCTGAGCTTTAGCATGGTTATAATGGTTCAGGGTGTGTAGGAACTGATGGTGAATGTAAATGAAGATCTTGTCTGCAACTGTGCCAATTCTTAATACTATTTCAGGTCAGTGGATGAGGATTGGTGGTCTGGTATCCTTGTTTACAGCAGACCTGTTTTACGTTATTTCTACTATTTAAGGTGGATATTTATTACAAATAATCTTTTTTTTATATTATAGTTTGTAATATTTTACTTATGTGTTTGCTTATACATGTCCATGAATGTTTGCAACTTTCTATAATTGAGGCAAAATATGCCACCTATTAATAATTATAATGAATTAAAATGAGGTGAAATGTGTTTTTAATGAATTAATAAACAAATCTGTATTTTATCCTCTAGACAATCACTTAAATTTCCAAAATGAGTATTCAAATTTGTAAAAAAGAAAAAGCTGACTTCAAGGTAAACAAAGAAGTAGTTTAAAGGCGTATCTTTGAAGCCTTTAAAGTGCAGTTTTCATAGATTATACAGATTACACTGTTGATTTACTGCTGGTTTTACTGTTTGTCTACAAATGCTTTTCTAAACAAATCCAAGTCTTTAGGGAACACCCTCAGGTACAGTCAAACGTTTTTGCTTTTATTACAAATTATTAAATCCCAGATCTTTATTAATGTTCAAATTAACCTTAGTAATAAAACAAACCAGGGAAACACTATTTGCTCGTTTTCATAAACAGAAAACCACATATTTCAAAACTATAACCAACACACAAAAAACATCAATGCATGAGTTTCATAAAGTACAGAAAAACATTTATCCTGAGTCTAAATACATTATGTATACTTCTAATGAAATGACATCCATAATTTCAAAACTAAAAAAGCCAACTGTTTTCTTTAGGAAAAATCAATCCAATGCAAGAAAAAACGCTGCATGGTGTCTGTCTGTGTTTGTTTATGCTAGTGTGCAGTTTATCCATCCTGCTGTTGAATGAAAGGATTTGGAATGGCCTCCATCCCATCCTGTGGACAGATGAGAACAACCGACGTCCCTCGGCACACGACCAGACCGAGCTGCCGGGTGTCCTCAGTCAGCTTATACTGGTCATCTGGATCTGTATGAAGACAATGTGATGCTTTAAATATTCTGACCAAAGTGGTACTTGAGTTTTTTTATTTATATTTTAACTTAAGTTAACACAATGGTTAGTTAAAAAATGTTTCATTTTATACATGCGGTTGGTGTTAATACCTACATATATTTTTATAATTAAAAGTACTGTATTTGTTAATATTAATGCTAAACAAAAATATATTTATAATATATTTGGTGGATTAATTAATTCTTAAATATTTTACTTGTATCAATGTACACAAACTTATTAAAGTGTCATCCATATTTTTTAACCCTTACCTCGCATATATTCAATGGTGCCATCCAACACAAGATTCAACAGTGGGTCGAAGCCTTTCAAGACACCGCTTGCTGAAGATCACAAGTAAAGTTTTGTTGCAAAATGTCAAATACTTCATGGTCAAAATAAGATCTTTGACAGTCAAAACACTTAGTGCCCTTAATATGTGGCCATTTGACATGATACAAACAGTAACAACATATATAACAGCATAATAAAAGCAATATTTTAACTATTTTGTAAAAAAATAAAAGGGGGGGGGGGGGGTAATTTTCCTAAGGCACTATTTTGAAAGCTGATCATGTAGATTGTCCATTAAGAAAGCTTATAATACAATTATCCCTCACCTTCACGACCTCCTTGAAACTTCACTCTGATATGTTTGTCGATATATTTCGACAAATCAAATATACTCTCCTTCTTTTTCTTATCTTTATCCTGAAAAGCAAAAACACAGATGCATTTCACTAACTATTACACAGACCGGTCTAATACAATAACTGGAACTAGAACCAAATCCACAATAACCAGTTAACTTTAAACTGTGCGGTAGAAACGTGCATAACATAATTTCGTCTTTATAAACGTGTTTATTAAAGCCATGTGGACATAAAAACGCTATTAAAGTGAACGGTGCGTGATCGTTTGCGATACTCACCGCCATGTTCAAAACTCCTCAACGCCCCGCCCCCTTGGTGTTGACCTTTGACGCCTGCCTCTCCACCAATCACAGCCCGCCTCGGTAAACTGTGACAGAAAATATTATAAATTGTATCGCATTAAAACAAACAATATTCTATATTAATTCACGCAAATCGTAATATTATTTTAGTTTTTGTTAATAAAAAAATATTAATTTAGATAAACTAATAAGTTTGATAACGTTGCCGTGATCGATACTACTTCCGGCGAGAAACGGACAAACGCGGCAGCGAAGCGCCAAAAAACAAACCAACAAATGATTCGCCTGACAACAAATTAAACTGTGATTTTTATGAATTTTACAACGTTTCAGGGATACTTTATAATCGGAAAATGACGGAATTACTTTTTAACAAGAGGTTGCAAGTGCAGGTGAAGAATAAAGACACAGATGAAAGGTAAAAACGGACCTTTATACGAAATGTTTGAAACGAAACAGTATCGCGATATTTTATTATGTTCCCTTGCGTATTTTTATAAGACTCATACCGCTGTATTTTTCATACTTTAGGGGCTCTATGTGCATTTATTTGATGTGTTTTTCTCTCACAGGCGTTCAGTCATTCGTATTAGTATTGAACTGCAGTCAACGTCAAATCCAGTTCATAGAAAGGTGCGAAAACGTATACAATACAATTTGAGAATAACGAAATGGTCTTTGAAGCAAGGCAAAGAAACCGGAAGTAATAATTAAACACTGTACAAACAACCAGTAAAGCTCAACCTGTTTATGTTTGCTCAACAGGATTTGGTTGTAAGGCTGACAGATGATACTGATCTGTACTTTTTATACAACCTTGTCATATCAGAAGAGGATTTTCAGAGGTACTGACATCTGTCATTTTTACAATAATGCATTTGACAGTGCATCTTTACATTTTGGGATCATGACCTTTGTGCAGCTACAGTAGCAGCACATAATAATGCATTGTGGTTAATTACAATATTTTACGTATGTGAGATTTTCATTCCACAATGATTTCCATTCTCTTTCCATGGCAGTTTAAAAGTGCAGCAGGGTCTTTTAATAGATTTCACATCGTTTCCTCAAAAATTCATAGACCTGCTTGAACAGTGTATCTCTGAACAGAACAAAGAAAGCCCACGGTGAGAGACTATCTGTAATTTTTATAAATCTCTTTCCCAACGTGTTTTTCAAAAATCATGCACCCCGCCTTTAAATGCATATCAGTCATGTAATCCAGGTCTCTATGTCTGTGTTAGGTTCCTGTTACAGCTCACGTCGGCCTCATCTGCGTTCGATCACAGCCCGTCGAACCTTAACATTGTGGAGACGAATGCTTTTAAACACCTCACACATCTTTCTCTGAAACTCCTCCCTGGATCTGATACAGATGTTAAGAAATATCTGGCAACCCGTCTGTCTACTGTAAAGGTAAAGGCCATTATATTGCATTCTACTACAGATGTATGGATCTTGATCGCTGAAAAACAAATTTGTGTTTTTTTTTCAGGAGGAAAAGCAGCAGCTGGAACAAAAGTTGAGGAAGACGGAGGAAGACCTGACTAGACAGCTCAATTATGCACAACAAGTAAGTCATGGCATGCTAGGGGTTAAGAAGGATATTGCTCATAAACACTAAATCTACAACATTTGGGTTGCCAGATCTTTAACCATATTTAAGTCACATACAACATACAGGTGCAAAGGCTGATGAAATTAATCATAAATTTTTTATCCCCAGACGCTGTCTGAGAAAAGTCGAGAGCTGGACAAACTTCGGTCCGAATGGACGTCACAGACAACCTCCCTGTCCAGCAGACACATGCAAGATCTCACAGCCGAGCGTGAACAAGCCCTGGAGGTTACTTCACATTTAAAGACACCATAACAAAATAAACCATAGTTAGACTGCAAGATTACTAATCTATATCTTAAACATATTTGCTCCACAAGACGCAAGCCCGTCTTCAGCAACAGAACGAACAGTTACGACAAGAACTGGAGTCGGCTCATAACAAAAGCACCCAGCAGTTTCAAAGCAAAGTCCTTGAGTTGGAAACCACCAACAGAGAGCTGATCGATAAGAAATACAAGAGCGACTCTACCATCCGTGACCTAAAGGCCAAATTGGCGAGTTTGGAAGAGGTAATTTCTCACACAAAAACATGCTTGTGAAATGAAAAGTCAGCAGGTTGTTTGTTATCACGTTTGATACTTTATCCAGGAGTGTCAGCGGTCGAAGCAGCAGGTTTTGTCCTTAAGGAGGGAAAACAGTGCCCTTGACACCGAGTGCCACGAGAGGGAGCGTCTGGTCAACCAGCTGCAGACGCGAGTCGCCGTCTTGGAGCAGGAGATCAAAGATAAAGATCAGCTTGTGTCACGGACCAAAGAAGTGCTGGAAGCTACACAGCAACAGAAGGTAAATCTGTCTGAATGTCTGTCATCTCTGTCTCTTTCTATTTATTTCTTTGTCAGTCTGTGTGTATGTTTCTGTCTATTCTAGGGTTGTGCCGATAATATTGTGTATCAGTGATAGTCAGACATATGGCTTTCATGACGATAGTTGCCGATAGTTGTTATTATTATCATCACCATCATAGTTTCACATTAACATGCACATTGCATGCTTTTCCAAATTCCTTGTATGAGAGGGTTTGTAGGCTCCACTTTGCTACGCATGCACCTGTGGCCTCATTTATCAAGCGTGCGTACGAACAGAAGTGTGCGTAAAGTGTGGAATTTATCAAATTGCACTTATACGTAGAAATGTGTGTAAATATACGCACACCTTGGACTATGCTTACGCACAGAATCTAGTGGTAGAATAGCAAATTTTTTCTCTCCGTTTTGACAGAATTCTGTCGAGGGAAATGTCGAAAGCAAACAACTGCAGATCAGCAAACTAGAAGTCACCGTAAAATCCCTGTCTGAGGAACTCATCAAGGTTTGTCAACTTTTAACCATAAACAAGAATCACCATTCTCAAGTGATATGAATAAACACAACCTTACAAGATTTTAACTTTCACGGTAGGCAAATGGCATCATCAAGAAGCTCCAGGGGGATCTGAAGGCTTTGGTGGGAAAAATTAAAGTAAAGAATACAGTGACGGTGTCTCAGGAGAAACTCTTGCAGGAGACCACAGAAAAACTGCAGAGGGGTCGGCAAGAACTTCAAGAGACTCAACAACGACTCAGACAGAAAGAAGAGGAGGTGCTGTATCCACACCAACGTTCTGTGCTTGTCACATACAAACTCGGTCCTGAATATGTATTTCACAAATATTTTTGTTTGTAGGCAACAAAACTGAAAGAGCAGCTGGAGGCTACGGTTCAGAAACTGGACGAGAGCCGGGAGGTGTTGAGAACCAATGAGAACGGTCAGTTAAATGTTTAAATATTTTTATTATTGATTATTCTGACAAACAATTATATTGTTAAACTCTCTCCTGCTTTCTTATCCCTCAGTGATAACTTGGTTGAACAAGCAACTAAATGAGAACCAGCTTTCTCGGAAACAAGAAGCTCTTGGGATGTTCGAGACCCCTGCCGTGGGGCTGAGAACACAGTCTCACAATTTGGTACTTTGAAAATCCTTTGTGCATCCATGTAGCTGGAGTTGTTTGCATGCAAAATTTGGTGTGTGTTTGAAAAATGATAGAAGTTTTTCTTCTGTAGCTTGATAGCAAAGGCTTCCCTTCATCTTTGGGACAGGGTTTTCCCATCACCTCTACCATAAACTCCAAATACCCTCTTCCTCTTTCCTGTGTGAGCTCAGGACCTCGCTCTGTCTTGACCATGCACAATCAGACATCTGGACCAAAGGCAGGCCATGTCTATAAATTCTTTCTAAAGCTAGTCTTCGAAGTCCAAACTGGTTTGACTCTGATTAGTTTGAAAGAAAGTTGTTAAGAAATTTTTTTTTTTCATGAATTTTAGGTCCAGTTTAATCCCAAATCTTCAATAGAAGTAGGAAGCGTGTGCCCCAATCCCCAGCCACCACAACCTTCAAATAAAGAGAAGTAAGTTTGATTTTGTTTTATTATGGTTTGGTGACAGTCTTTGGTGCAACATATATTTCTGATCTCAACAGTGGAGAATCTGTAGGTTTGGACTCCAAGTACTTTGAAAGAAGAGATCACAGCATACCCCTCCGTGGTCTCCTTCCCAGCATGCATCTGAATAGAGGTAAACTACAAATATACAACCTTCATTCCTAATTACTACTCTTTGACCTTTTAAAGGATATTTAAAATATCTACTTCACACGCAGAAGTGCCTAAGCCCTTGAACACAGCTGGTGTAAAACAAACACCATCTGCTACCTCCGCATACTTTCCAGGATGATAGAGAGAGTTTTCTATACGGACGTCACTTCATCACTACTATGAATGCTACTGCTGGGATACTGTAGAAATGCATTTCAAATTCTCCACGGAGACCATATATTGTTTAATGACTCATTTGTGTGTTCAGAAATGTTAAATTATTTATTAAACCAGATTTATTTTTAACCTATTTCTATGTTGATCTGTTTACAAGAAGACTTTCTCAGAAGTGCTTTCAGTGGGACTGATTGTGAAATGTTTAATGGTGCTTAACCTAAACTACAGTGCCCTTGATGGGATAATAGTGGATTCACCTTGTGCCATACGTGAACTATTGGATAAATTGACATTTACCAAAAATCATACTAGCTGCCATTTTATATTCTTGGACCAAGATTAAAGTTCATTAGATGTTTTTTTAATATCGACTTGAAGTGGCTATTAGGTTGATGACAAATTGTAATCGGTGGTTTGCTGTGTAAACATGTACATAATTCTTGTCTATATTTTTGTATTTGTTTGTTATAGTATACGTCTTATGTTTTATCATGGGCCGGCCTGGCTGCTGCTTGATAAACAACACTTTTTTTATAACAACACAATTAATAAACTGTATACTTCACACCAATTGTTTGTTGTACAATTTTTATATCAAACATTTTTAATCAGGAAAACACACGGCATACTTAGTAGTTGGCGGGACAGCTGGGTGATTCTCACGAAATCCAGACTTAAAAGGTGTCCAGCATTAAGTTTTTATAAAGCCTTTTTTTGCACATATAAGATTAAGATCTGAACTTACTTAAACCATTATTTTTAGAGGATTTAAAAAATATTTCCTATAAAATTATTTACATTTTTTTTAGATTATCATTATCAAAAATTATCATTACCGCAACATATTACATTAAATATATCCATTTACAAACGCATGTTTCGGTAATGAGAACTAAAAGTTGTCTAGGTACTACGACAAACAAAATTTAAACTTTTATCAGGAGAGAAAAAATTAAAACTGCTTACCTGGTAGCCATCTTGAGTGTCACAGTCAATTATGTCCCTTCCAACAAGTTTTTTTTAAATGTTAGTTTCTTGAGGGCTTAAACAATGATTGAAAATTGTTGCGGAGGATGAGAAAATTTGTTTTGGACACATTTATATTCCTTATTACTGTGTCTACATTTACCAATGACCACCAAATACCACATGTTTCTTTTCTGTAAATGTTTATAGTATAACATGCACTGAAGCCTATTTTTTTTTCGATTTTTTTAATTATAAATATTTCCATGTCAAAGAACCCAAATCCAGTCATGTACACGTTGCGATAATGAAAATTTTCACCCTAAATGTGAAAAAAAACCGAAATTGGTTTGTCATTTGAAATTATGTGCAAAATAGTACATGAAGAGATGTTTGTAACTGTATGCTTCTTATTTTTTTATACTGTTACTTTGCATTTACTATATTTTTAACAAAATGTTTCATGACACCTCATAAGTCTAATTTCGCGAGAATCACCCAGCTACATTTTCCTGTCATTGGACTCTTTACAAATCAATAATAAAGTATAACAAACCCCAACGCGCATACATCAAAATATTTAACTTTTATTGAAATGCATGTGTGGATACTTTGTGACATATTTACACTGTTCAGTCAAAACAATCCATCATGAGCTAAAATTTATAACGAATACGGCACAACGGAACCACAGAACGTAAAAAAGCACACTGCATTCTGAGACAGATAGAAATATATTACAGGAACTCATAAATATCCAAAGTACTAATGTAAATAAACTCGCCTGTTTTACGCCAATAAAATGTACATTTGGTCAAATGGTTATTTTAAAATGTCTCCAACAAAATGAAAAATACAGAAAGGCCACTGGCAAATTTAGCTTTTTCTTGGAAATGTCCTTTAGTCGTTTGGCATTTTTGAAAGTTAAAATGTAAATATTTTTTCGAAACGGAAACGTAAGGCCAAAAGCAAATCCAGAAAGAGAGTAATAATGCATCAAATCTCTGCTAAAACTATAGTCAATACTACAGCTTTCCATGCAACTCAATGTTATAAAAGGTTAAAGCCGATCCTAATGACTCTCAGAAGTCTGATGCATTACAATTTCTATCTGGACACATTTTACGATTCCCATTAACAAAGAAATGTAAGCTGGGAAAGGCACCATTGATTCTAAGTGGTACGAACAGAAACAAGCAGCAGCTTAATATACGAGAAATAAACCAAATTAAGCACGCCATTGCGATGTTGAATGTCCAAAGCTTAACCATCAAGTTAAGGCCGTTCACGACGAATCACTGGGAATCCATACAATCACCGGTAAGGTTCCTCCTAAACAAACTTCGTAGCAAGCCACTTGCTCACCGAGCTCAATAAGGCGCAAGTCTCAACCACAATGTTTCATAAACAATTTCTTCATAAACTATTTATACGGAAAATTTGAGAATTTGTTCGTGCAATTATTACGAATAAAATGTATTTATTTATTAATTTAACTAAACGAATTTGTTTCGTAAATAAGTTTGCACTTATTCTTGCGTCTGAATAGTCGCTCGGCCCTACTGATCGGGAAACGAACGTTCCTGATCGGGTTAATGTCCCTGAGTGAGTTATGGTAATGAAAGCAAATAAGACAGCAAGGTATAAAAAGAAAAAAAGAAAAACCAAATAAAATAAATACAAGCCATTGCAATAGTGCCTTTGGACAAAACTGTCATTAAATATATGTTCTTCTATATACATTTCATTAAAAAGTGGTGCTCTATTCGTAACACAGAAAGGATGTCCCCGTCCTAAATATAGAGGTCTTCCATCCCGCCCGCAAATTCCACATAAACGCCTCAATTCTGGCATATATAAATGAAATTATGGCAGGAAGGTGGATCTCCAAGCAAGGACTGTGTACACATCTGATATAGCTTTACGATTCAATATACAAAAGCTTCCATGCGTAACTCTTTCCTTGAAGGTTGCCGATATGCCCACACTCGAACAGCTAATCACACGTTAGTGTCCTGTAGGAGGGGCTCTTTGGCCTCTCCGGGCGGGTGGGGACTGTGCGGGGGCCCGTGGGGCGACGTGTGCTTTTTCCAGCTTCCCGCACGAGTGCCCATGTGAGGGTGTTCGGGGATAAAGAGCGCCACCAGGAGTGCTAGCAGCACAGAACATGCGCCGAAAAGGAACGGCGGTCCTGGGATTATTGAACTCTGTTAGGAAAAACCACAATGAAGGAAACATAAGATGCAGGCAAGCATTTTAAAAAACGATTTTGCTGACCCATTTATATAAAATTTAAATGTTTGAAATTTGGTGTGCCTAACTACATCTTAGTTATTGTTATAACTTAAATGTATTGATACGTAACATTTTTTTTTTTTTTGTTTTTTTTTTTTTTTTTTGAGTAAACCTTTACAGTTTCATATACAGGGAAAACTTGCTTATTTTCCAAAGATTAGATTTTTACCGGTTTAGAATCCATTCAGCTGATCTTCGGGTCTGGCGCTAGCACTTTTAGCATAGCTTAGCATAATCCATTGAATCTGATTAGATCATTAGCATCGCGGTCAAAAATTACTAGAGAGTTTTGATTTTTTTCCTATTTAAAACTTGAATCTTCTGTAGTTACATCGTGTACTAAGACCGACAGAAAATTTAAAGTTGCGATTTTCTAGGCAGATATGGCTAGGAACTATACCCTCATTCTTGCATAATAATCAAAGATTTTGCTGCCGTACCATGGCTGCAGGAGGCGCAATTATATTACTTTTAAATTTCCGTCGGTCTTAGTACACGATGTAATAACAGAAGAGTCAAGTTTTAAATAGGAAAATGATCGAAACACTTTGGTTATTTTTAAGCGCAATGCTAATGGTCTAATCAGATTTAATTGTTTATGCTAAGCTATGCTAAAAGTGGTAGCGCCAGACCCAGAGATCAGCTGAATGGATTCCAAAACGGTAAAAATCAAATGTTTAACTCTAGGGGAGCTGAAAAATGAGCATATTTAAAAAAACAAAACAAGTGGAGTGTCCCTTTAACATCGCACTGTTAATATAAATTTGTTGGTTCAACTTAAGAAAGTAAGTTACCTGGTTGCCTTAAACAAAATAATTAAACATAATATAATGAACTAATAACTATTAGTTGACTCAAAAAGTTGTGTAAAAAATGATTGTGTCAACTAATATTTTTAAGTTGTATTAACTCAAAAGGCAACCATGTAACTTTCTTACAGTGCAGTTAAAGGAATACAAGCTTACATTATTTGTATAAGCTAACATTATAATTCATTTTAAGTAGCTAACATTAGAACAAATGAATATTAGCTAACATTACGCAATAGTTTATTTATATACTAACCAATATTAATACATTTTGGGGGGAAAAGCATCATTGATATTTTAAAACTGATAAAACAAACCGCTAGTAAATCATATGTAACAGTTTATGTAAAACGTGTGTTAACTCACCTGTTGGTTACGATCGTGATGGTGATGCACATCCGGTTCTTTGCCCGGAACCTGGTCCAGCTCGACGTGAAAAATGTAGAAGATGAAACCGTAAAGGGCCGGACCCAAACCGTTACACAGTCCACGGATACCTGTGACCATGCCCTGACCCACGCCTACAGAAACCAGAGGAAGATGTTAACCAATCACATTTGCTCTTACAAAACAATCGAACTTGTAACCCGTCTCAAACAAGAATGTGACCTTGCTGATCCGGATCGGCCGTGCGAGAGATCAGGGCGCTTACAGCTGGGAAAGTGATACTGGACATGGCCGCCACAGCTCCGGCTGCCCACATCATCCTAGCATTTGGGAATGATGGATACGGTATTTCATTAATAAAGAGGTCCAGATGTTTGTGTCATTATTTATTTTACTTTATTTAATGATGTGGCTGAAAGTCTTACCACGGCTCCGATCCGAACCCGTACCAGGCGAGCTGCAAAATCTGGAACCCCAGACCCAGCAAAATTGTGTTCTTGTTCCCGATGGAGCGCATTAGTAAACTTAACACTACAGTCTGCAGGCACAGAGAAACGAAAATTAAACACCCTTTACCACGGTATACCATGGATGAGTATAAATCTATTTGAAACCTACAAACCTGTGCAACAATTGACAGCAATCCCAAAACGGCAATGAACGCCGCAACACTTTCAGGGGAAAATCCCATGATCTGAACGACAAAGATGAAATGACTTCATGGTCACTTTGTGTACAAAATATAAAATAACAGACATGGTTAGAGCTAAGATGACTACTAGGAAAGGTGTGTGCAGATACCTGCTGCAAATACAGGAAAAAGCTGGAAGATTGTCCAGCCTCAGGCAGGTAAGACAAAAACACTGTGATACAGATAAGGAGAACCGTCGAGTCCTGCCCCACCTTCCTCAGAGACTGCAGAAAAGACATCACGTGTGATCATATTGATCAACCTCATCTCATGAATAACTCAACGCCAACCAATTTCCCAAAAGTAAAATCCACTTACAGCAAAAGGATCTGCTTGCTCCCAAGAGATCGGAGCGCCCCAGGACGCCGGTCTCATTTTCTCAGGCAGCGACTCGGGCACAGCCACGAGGATGAAGCAGATGTCCAGCATTGCGATTGCAGAAGCCAGAACCACCACCAGGCTGTCTCCGTAGACCTGACTCAGATACGCTCCCATCGCCGGGCTTATCACGAGACTCGCCGCAAACGTGGCGGAAACCTTTTGTGAAAATGAGGGAAGAGGAACGTACGTTAACGTGCAAAGAGATTCTGTTAATTTTGGTAAAGGTGATTGTACCAATCGGTCATACACACCATGCCGTAAGCCATACTCCGTTCATGTTCCTGGGTGATGTCGGCCACATAGGCGAAAACAACCGAAAAAGTAACGGCGAACACACCGGATACCGAGATCACTGCAAAATACCACCTGAAACAAGGGACAATGTGTCAATAAAGGACAACAAACCCCGCCCACATCCACCTGTGACATCAGAAGCCACGCCCAGGTCTAATAAGTCTGGAAAAGTGATGCTACCTTCTCTTGGAATATGTTGAAGCAATTAACAACAGTTTCGAGATCGAAATGTAATAATTAGAGATGCACCGATATTAAAACTTTTCCACGGATAACGATAGCCAGACTGATATCTGCCGATACCAATAGTTTGGTGGTTATATTAACTTGCATTAACTAAATTCGGAAGATTAAACTTTCTAAATGTTATTCATTCATATAATGATAATGTCAATAACAGGATGACTATCGGCAGTCTATAAATTGTCATCCAATAGCCGATTGTGTGGAAAAATGCTTTTATTGACGATACGATTATTGGATGATATATCGGTGCATCTCTAAAATAATGTTATCTTTCAGTTTATGTATGTGCATAGGCATAGAAAATAAAATGTATTGGTTTTCTTGATGTATCTTCAGGTTTCAAAGATAATGAGATAAATGTGACGAATATAGGAACGGGGGCAGGTTCTGAAATTTCACTCGGATGTGGGTTGGGTTGGATGTTCACGTCAGGCTGCAGCAAGCTTGATTAATTACTAATAACCTGGAACAAATAGAAGCATGTAAAATCAAGCTATCCCAAGATCGAGCTATGCCAAGATCGAGCTATGCCAAGATTCACTTATGCCTAGATCAAAGTAACCCACTATCAAATTAACCCACTATCAAAACCAATGTAACCCAAGATCAAAGTAACCCAAGATCAAAGTAACCCACTATCAAAATCAAAGTAACCCACTATCAAAATCAAATTAACCCAAGATCAAAGTATCAAATTAACCCGCTATCAAAGTAACCCGCTATCAAAACCAATGTAACCCAAGATCAAAGTAACCCAAGATCAAAGTAACCCAAGATCAAAGTAACCCAATACCAAATTAACCCACTATCAAAGTAACCCGCCATCAAAATCAAAGTAACCCAAGATCAAAGTGTCAAAGTAACCCAATACCAAATTAACCCACTATCAAAGTAACCCGCTATCAAAGTAGTCCACTATCAAAGTAACCCAAGATCAAACACAAAGTAACCCACTATCAAATTATCCCACTATCAAAATCAAAGTAACCCAAGATCAAAGTATCAAATTAACCCACTATCAAAGTAACCCTCTATCAAAGTAACCCACTATCAAATTAACCCACTATCAAAACCAATGTAACCCAAGATCAAGTAACCCAAGTTCAAAGTAACCCACTATCAAAGTAACCCAAGATCAAAGTAACCAACTATCAAAGTAACCCAATATCAAAGTAACACAAGATCAAAGTAACCCACGATCACATTAACCCAATATCAAACACAAAGTAACCCACTATCAAAATCAATGTAACCCAAGATCAAAATATCCCAATCAAAGTATCAAATAAACCCACTATCAAATTAACCCAAGATCAAACACAAAGCAACCCACTATCAAAGTAACCCAAGATCAAAGTAACCCCAAGATCAAAGTAACCCAATATCAAACACAAAGTAACCCACTATCAAAGTAACCCAAAATCAAAGTAACCCAATATCAAAGTAACCCCAAGATCAAAGTAACCCAATATCAAAGTAACCAACTATCAAAGTAACCCAATATCAAAGTAACACAAGATCAAAGTAACCCACGATCACATTAACCCAATATCAAACACAAAGTAACCCACTATCAAAATCAATGTAACCCAAGATCAAAATATCCCAATCAAAGTATCAAATAAACCCACTATCAAATTAACCCAAGATCAAACACAAAGCAACCCACTATCAAAGTAACCCAAGATCAAAGTAACCCAAGATCAAAGTAACCCCAAGATCAAAGTAACCCAATATCAAACACAAAGTAACCCACTATCAAAATAACCCAAAATCAAAGTAACCCAAGATCAAAGTAACCCCAAGATCAAAGTAACCCAATATCAAAGTAACCAACTATCAAAGTAACCCAATATCAAAGTAACACAAGATCAAAGTAACCCACGATCACATTAACCCAATATCAAACACAAAGTAACCCACTATCAAAATCAATGTAACCCAAGATCAAAATATCCCAATCAAAGTATCAAATAAACCCACTATCAAATTAACCCAAGATCAAACACAAAGCAACCCACTATCAAAGTAACCCAAGATCAAAGTAACCCAAGATCAAAGTAACCCCAAGATCAAAGTAACCCAATATCAAACACAAAGTAACCCACTATCAAAGTAACCCAAAATCAAAGTAACCCAAGATCAAAGTAACCCCAAGATCAAAGTAACCCAATATCAAAGTAACCAACTATCAAAGTAACCCAATATCAAAGTAACACAAGATCAAAGTAACCCACGATCACATTAACCCAATATCAAACACAAAGTAACCCACTATCAAAATCAATGTAACCCAAGATCAAAATATCCCAATCAAAGTATCAAATAAACCCACGATCACATTAACCCAAGATCAAACACAAAGCATCCCACTATCAAAGTAACCCAAAATCAAAGTAACCCAAGATCAAAGTAACCCCAAGATCAAAGTAACCCAATATCAAACACAAAGTAACCCACTATCAAAATCAATGTAACCCAAGATCAAAATATCCCAAGATCAAAATATCCCAATTTCAAAGTAATCCAAGATCAAAGTAATCCAATATCAAAGTAATCCAATATCAAAGTAACACAAGATCAAAGTAACCCACGATCACATTAACCCAATATCAAACACAAAGTAACCCACTATCAAAATCAATGTAACCCAAGATCAAAATATCCCAATCAAAGTATCAAATAAACCCACTATCAAATTAACCCAAGATCAAACACAAAGCAACCCACTATCAAAGTAACCCAAGATCAAAGTAACCCAAGATCAAAGTAACCCCAAGATCAAAGTAACCCAATATCAAACACAAAGTAACCCACTATCAAAGTAACCCAAAATCAAAGTAACCCAAGATCAAAGTAACCCCAAGATCAAAGTAACCCAATATCAAATTAACCAACTATCAAAGTAACCCAATATCAAAGTAACACAAGATCAAAGTAACCCACGATCACATTAACCCAATATCAAACACAAAGTAACCCACTATCAAAATCAATGTAACCCAAGATCAAAATATCCCAATCAAAGTATCAAATAAACCCACGATCACATTAACCCAAGATCAAACACAAAGCATCCCACTATCAAAGTAACCCAAAATCAAAGTAACCCAAGATCAAAGTAACCCCAAGATCAAAGTAACCCAATATCAAACACAAAGTAACCCACTATCAAAATCAATGTAACCCAAGATCAAAATATCCCAATTTCAAAGTAATCCAAGATCAAAGTAATCCAATATCAAAGTAATCCAATTTCAAAGTAATCCAATATCAAAGTAATCCAAGATCAAAGTAACCCACTATCAAAGTAACCCACTATCAAAGTAACCCACTATCAAAGTAACCCACTATCAAAGTAAGGTAAAAGATGACCTTGGCCTAACAATTTTACATGATGATTACATACCAAGGGCTGATCTTCATCAAAGGAATAGGAGCACATGTGAAGAACACCGTGAGAAGAAGAAAGGACTTTCTTCCCCAGACATCAGATAAAGCACCAATCAGAGGGGCGCTTAAAAACGACAGCAGACCCTGTGAACAGATCAACAGTGTTTATACTTTACCATTGACGGCACGACCATCAAAAGATTACGAACCAGTAAAACTGAAGATTCCCATACCTTCACCCCCTGAATCAAGCCGTTCATAAGAAACGTGTGCTTGGGAAACGTTGCACGAAGAGCCTGTAGACACAGACGACATACGAGTTTAGCGACATCCATATCAAACTGAATATTTATCAATGCACAACGAAACAAAAACCGAACTTACTACCAAAGTAGGCGCTGTGAGCAAACCCCAAGCGAAGAACTCCAGGAAAATAACTATAACTGCGTGATAAACACTGGGAGAGCCGAAACCTTGAGGCTGAAATGAAAGACACAACACTGTAAACTTAAAGTAAACAGTACATGTGAAGAAAACACACACACGTGTTATTAAAGCCATGATTATAGGCGTCTCTTAATTATAGGCGTTAATTTGTCATACAGGATATAAACCTAAACAAACAACAGTCATTGTGACACGCATTGGGTTATGTTCATGCATTTGTTGCCTTAGGAAGCCTCGTGATTTATAACAATTACCAAGCTTAAGCTGGTACTGATAAATGACATTAATTTGTATTTTTATGGTACTCAAAGAATAAAATGCAATAACCAAAACACGTGGTAATACAATGGTACTTTACGTTATGCTTCAATATGCTGAGTAGACCATAAGTCCATCAAACAACTAACATAATATTGATTTATATCATATCTAAGAGCTTCCCGTTTAAGCGTATAGGTTACAGTATGGAGGTTGGATATAGGAAACAACATCACAGACGAAGTTACACATCCTCTAATCATGTTTAATAACAGCATCTGTTTTGACCAGAACATTGACGTGTACTAATATATAACGTCATATACGCGAAAATTCGTTTAATTTTGGTTTAATGGAGCAGATACTCACCGTTCCTCCATCCTTAATGATGATTTTCTTCGCCAGCAACAAACTGCGATTCACTCGCTTCTTCTTTTTTTGGGTCATATTATCATCCTAATCGCTCGCACCGGGGTAAAATCTCGGCGATGTTAACCGAAACGCATGTGTGTTGACGCGGAGCGGGGCGTGATGGAGGGAAGAAGGGGAAATTTTAAGAATCTCGGGCTGTTTTTCGTCCATTCACTTCTGGATGATGTACACAGTCGCCATCTTCCCCGAGCGAGGCGCGTGGTGAGCGTCATGACGTCGGAATCATTCGATTCCGCTTGGTCACGCCCACACACATTGCGCTCACACGTGGTCGACATGAAAATATGACAAAAATATTAGAAAAAAATATATTTAGATACATTATAACATTTAATTTTATAATAGTGGGATTTTTATAAGAAATTGAGTTTTTTAGTTTTATATTTAATATGTATTTTATTTTACTTTATATATTAAAACGTCTTCAAAGTACTCATGCAAATTATAGTATGTTAAACTATAAACTATACATTTTTTATTTAGTTTAGTTCACTACAATTAAAGGGGACATTTCACAAGACTTTTTAAAGATGTTAAATAAATCTTTGGTGTCCCTAGAGTATGTATGTGAAGTTTTAGCTCAAAATATAATATAGATAATTTATTATAGGCTATAGCATGTAAAAATTGCCACTTTGTAGATGTGAGCAAAAATGTGCCGTTTTGGGTGTGTCATTTAACATGCAAATGAGCTGATCTCTGCACTAAATGGCAGTGCCGTGGTTGGATAGTGCGCATTAAGGGGCCGTATTATCCCATTCTGACATCACAAGGGGAGCCAAATTTCGATGAGTTACTTTTTTACATGCTTGTGTGGAATGGTTTACCAAAAATTGTTACTGGGTTGAGCTTTTTCACATTTTCTAGGTTGATAGAAGCACTGGGGACCAAATTATAGCACTTAAAGGGATAGTTCACCCAAAAATGAAAGTTCTGTCATCATTTACTCACCCTCATGTTGTTACAAACCTGTATACATTTATTTGTTTTGATGAACACAAAAAAAGATATTTTGAGGAATGTTTGTAACCAAACCGTTCGTGGACCCCATTTACTTCCATAGGATTATTTTTTTCTACTGTGGAAGTGAATGGGGTCCACAAACGGTTTGGTTCAGACATTTCTTAAAATATCTTCCTTCATGTTCATCAGAACAAATACATTTATACAGGTTTGCAACAACATGAGGGTGATTAAATGATGACAGAATTTTCATTTATGGGTGAGCTATCCCTTTAAAGCAACACTAAAGAGTTTTTGCTCTTTGCTCCCCCTACAGGTTGGAAGCGGAATTGTCCATTACCACTGTCGTAAATAATTTAGCCCACTGCGGTAAAGCTGGCTCTGATCGGATTGTAGGTCTGCCGTAAAGCAAGTTTTTGTAGTTTTCACTCAAACTATAGGACCGCGACCCGACGGTTGGAAATTTCTTTAGTGCGGTTTTGGTTGATAGAGGGCTGCAAAGCGGATGTGAAAGTGCCGTTCACCCTGTTTCGAGTGGATGAACGACTAACTTTTTTGGAAACGTTATTTTAAGGTAAAAAAAACTCTTTAGTGTTGCTTTAAATAAGTCTGATTTTCATTATATGTCACCTTTAATACAACTTTTTTCCCGTTTATGGCTAAGTTTTTTAAATTTTGGGATAGGTTATTTTGATCATAACTGTGTTACCTTGTTAAGTTCAACCATCAGGGTTAATTACTAATTTAATACTAATGGCTGAGTCAGGCCTTAACGGAGTCATTAAATTTCCAATGAAATCAAAACTTTAATTTTTTTTTTAAAGTAATATTGCAGTGTTTATTATAAACAATTTATCTGTGCAAGTCATTCATTCATTAAAAATTCAAATGCCCTCATAAACTTAAATTAAAATCTGCAAATGAACTTCCGCCCTCTTGTGGCGATCATTCTCAGATGACATCACTAGACGGTTCAGGGGAGAATCTGTTAACTCCGCCCACTCCTACTGTGGGTCTCCTGCAAGTTCTATTTCTGAATGAAACGCCTACTTTTCTATATCCAATCAAAGCACAGTGGAAAACAAACCACGGCCACTATTTTACCTCGTGTGATATCTTCTGCTTCACTCGGTATGAGTGTTTCACATGGTACACGTCAGCCACAAATGTCTAGTTCATTTTTTTAATAGAAGACATGCGGAAAGTGGCAAAATGGTGGTGGTTACAGAGATGAGCGTCGAAGATGAACATATTTGCACTAAATGCTGCACAAAACCCTTCCACTACACGAGAAAAGCAGCAATTTAGCCGCTTGCTGTGTACCATGTAAAACACCCAAAATACGTTACAAATAGTTCATGGGGACTTTAAAATATTTTTATTAACGTTTTACGTATAATAATTTGCTCTAGCTCACAAACCGATGTTTATGAATTGCACAATATTAGCTGTATTATATAATCACATGTGTAAAATGTAAATCACAAATGCATTAAGTAATATTGACTTTATTTCCCTCAAAACCAAAACATAATTTATGGATCTGCAGTACCATGCACACAATAATCTGAATTCAGTCCCAGTGGAGACGGCTTTCAGGTTCGTGACACTAGCAATATCAACATTACACAGCTACTTCAGTGTTCTGTACAACGTATTCATATTTACAGTTTATAAACATTCGAACACTGCACATAAATACCACACACACACAATACAGTATGAACAACACACAGCTTTAACGTAATAAAATAAACAATAAATAAGATGATCAAACAATGACAGAGCTATCTTCATTTTTAGTACGCAGTCTGGGAAAATTGTATTTTTATGATGAAGTAATAATGGTAACAATTTACAATAAGGTTGTATTAGTAAATGCATTAACTAACATGAATAATATATTTTTTCTAATTCTTGTTAATGGTGCATTAATTATAAATGTTAACATTTACAAGCTTGATTTTATAAGTGTATTAGTAAATGTCGAAATTAACAAACTAAGATAAATGCTATTATTTAATTATTCATTGTTGGTTCATGAATTAACTGTTAACAAATACAACCTTATTGTACAGTGTTACACGAACAATGGCGTGCCAGTAAGAGTTTTGACAAGAAAGGCGTGAATTCACAGATGTGAGAGGCGTCCAATTCTGCAAAAACTTCTATTTTTGAGCTGCTAAAACCACAGGTTGACTCATTGACAAACACTTGCTACATTCGAATTTACGTATGTGCCAAATTCTGGTGTGGAAATTGTACACTTCCTCCCGAGACACAGTAAGACGGAGTGTTAAAAATAAACAAGGAGAGCTCAGTTCAGTCATTGAGATTTTCGTGTGCCACTGGAGACTCAAACTGGCAACAACATTTGAGACGGATCAAGAGCGTGATCCCACGCATAAATGATCTTTCCCATGGCATCCATGTTACTGAAACCGGAAAGGTATGGCGACAGAGTTCATTGAGTAACTTTCACAATACGTCAGCAGTCCAGGGACCAATGAAAAGTGCTGTTTTTACAATCTAAAAGACATTTAATATATTTCGTCTTTTGAGTTCTTGTTTTTCGATACATTTATTTTGAATAATGGTGAAGAAAGGGAATTTATAAGATGTGAAAAATGCTTGGCCAATGTTTGGAGTTCTTCATCTCATGTGTGTTTTTAGCTCCATCTATTTCGCAGCTCACTTAAATTCTCCGTGTTCTTCTTCACCTCTCTTAAAACTATCTCTCAGTCCAGTTTGCTGAGGAAGTCGAGCAAGGCGCGGTGAAACTCGCGGGGTTTGTCCATGTAGCAGGCGTGTCGAGCTCCGGCCAGCTTCACCACGGTGTGATGTGGCAGCTGAATTAGGTTCTTATGGGACTGGGCTCCCAAATTAGTGTCCAACTCTCCATATACGATCAGTGTGGGGGTCTATTACACAAACGGAAATTCAAAGGTAATACAGAATTATAACTAAAGCAAATATATATAAAATCACAATAGGAAACGTCCGAATATCTCACCTGGATTTCCTGGTACTCTTGCGGGGTGATGCCACGGGTACCAACAGGGGCGATGGGGATAAAGCCGTGCAGCTGGGCGCTGTGTTTTTGCAGGAAAGGCAAGGCGTAATGACCACTCATTGATGGACTCAGTAACACTGGAGACCGCACACCCAAAGATTCCAGAAATCGCTTTAGCAGATCCACGCGGCTCTGGTCTGACTTTACCGACTCCGAGTCGGGGGAGTTCCCAAAACCTTTGGGTGACAAAGTCTTTTTGTCATTTTTGCATTTGAAGCTATGACCCTGAGGTTGCTAGCACCATATTAATATAACTCTCAGAAATATGAATCTCGCATCAAGTACATTGTTAAAATGAATGAAAGGAGTTGGTACCTGGCAGGTCGAGAGCCAGGGCTTGATATCCACTGGAGGCCAGCAGGCCGAGGGTTCCCAGTTCCTCCCAGGTTTTAGAGGTGAAGGCCTGACCGTGAAGCAGCACCATCTGTAACCTTATAGTGAAGAGATACTAAAGCTCTAAATCACGCTAAAATATTGAGTTAAACAACTAAAACTGAGTGATATGAATGAAATATAAATAAATAGTGTCTCTGTGAACAACAAAGGCTGTCACAATGATTAAATAAAAGTCGCATCGTGATGGTTTGACCTCATCGCGATGATTTCAGATCACCACAATGATTGCACATCTCTCTAAAAAACACAAGGGGGAGCTGCAGCGCCTGTATACTTTTAAATATGTGTTATGTGTATTAAAATGTACTGCCAGATAAACATTGCAAAAGATTTAATTTAAATAATCACAACAATTTGTGAAAATTATTTCATAAACAAAACAATTATGAGAATTAACTGTCAAAGCAATAAAACAGGCAATTAATTGTCACGGCGTTGCTAAAATTCTCCCTCTTACAATGAATTGTTGGTAATATCAGCTGTTAAAGGAATACTTCACTTTCATTTAAATAGTTTTTGACAATTTTTTCATCCCCATGTCATCAAAGATAAGAAATTATGTTTTTTAAAGAAAAAATTCCAGGATTTTACTCATTTTAATGGACTTTAATGGACCCCAACACTTAACAGCTTTAATGCAGTTTAAAATTGTAGTTTCAAAGTACTCTTAACGATCCCAAACAAGGCATAAGGGTCTTATCTAGCGAAACTATTGTAATTTTTGACATGAAAAATAAAAAATATGCACTTTTAAACCACAACTTCTCATATTCCTCCGATCCTGTGACGCGCCAGTGCGGCAATTTTAAACAAGAAACTGACACAAAAACATTAATTAGTATCATTCGACAAACAACAATGTCGGAACGGTCCTCTTTCTCCACACTTGTAAACACTGAGGCGTAGTTTTGCATTTGTCATCCGTGACCTCTCGACGTGATGACGCATTACGTGAGGTCGCGTTGGCGCGTCACAGGACCGGAGGAAGACGAGAAGTTGTGGTTAAAAAGTGCATATTTTTTTTTTTTTTTTTGCCAAAAATGACAATTGTTTCACCAGATAAGATCCTTATGCCTTGTTTGAGATTGTTTAGAGTGTTGGGGTCCATTAAAATTAGAAAAATCCTGGAATGTTTTCCTCAAAAAACTTAATTTCCTCTTGGCTCTTGACTTATCAAAGAAAGACAAAAATCTTGGTTGACATTGCGGTTAGTAATTTACCAGAATCTTTTTATAACTAATCCTTTAAAAGTGTGCATGGATCTGCATTTTGAATGGTTATGCTGTCTAGGTAGGGTGCTCCCTAGAATTTGTGATACAGCCATTATTTAACCACTAAAACTGAATAGTAAGATAAACTTATCATTTTGACTAATTTCAATCTGATCTTACCTGGGCAGGATCTGTTTCCCAGCGCTATCCACAGGCAGAGCCTCCCTAAAGAACAACGGCGGATCCCCGGGAAGCTGTCCGGTTCTCACGGTGATGTTGATGCCGGACTGCGGCGGTGGAGGTGGGGACGCGGCGATCAAACCCATCCGCTGCTGCACCTCCAGTGACGGCTCCATACTGCCCTGCCGTATGGAGGGCAGGAGCAGATACAATAGCACTGTGGCCAATAACACCAGTCCCAAAACCACCAAACGGTTGCGGAGGAAATTCATGATCTGCGTTGAAACGTTTCATTTGATTATAACAGTTCATATTAAACAAGCGCACATATTAAACCTCACAGGGCCATTTAATCCCATTAATTACTGCAGAGTGGCAGCATCAGACTCCATTTTAAGACGATGACACTTAACACAGCATCCACAATGTCTTATATGAATGGCAGAATCTATGTAAACTACATATGTGTATTATAAAATATTGAAAATGCTTATATTTTATGCTCATAAATACGTTTAAAAATCTGAGTCACGTCAATCAAATAAAGTGCGCAGATATGCTCCGGCTCAACACAAAACGCTACCGCATGCACAATCATCATGCATTCAATACCTACCTAAAATAAAGCAATAATTAATGAAACATTCAATGATTGATGATTGTCTGAAAGTTTGAGACTGATCATAATTCGCATGTACTGACAGAAGCGCTGTCCAAATGCGCCGCGCTCAATAATAGTTCCGTGTGGAAACAAATACACGCTCGCATTAGTTCTGGTTAGTTCAGCGTTCTTCTCGACTCGTCTCGTACGAGAAACCGCTTGTACTCATTCTTGTGGTTACATGTGGTAAGCATATTTTTGAGTCATTGCGAAATAATGCCTGTTAATAAAACAGGTTCATTCACATTTTAATAGGGACATCGTTAAAAAACAAATACTTCGTGCAATGGTTAAATCACAATAAACGATCATTTTACAGTTATTAGCTATTATTCATTATTGTGCAAAGACTGTAATTTTACCATAATCGATGCAAAAATTAAAACATAAAAGCAGCCTAAACTACTTGGCTGGTCTAAGCTAGTTTAAAGTGATAGTTCAAAAATTAAAAAGTTTAATTTACTCATATTCATTTTGTTCTAGACCTGTATGAATATCTTTTTTTCTAATTAACACAAAAGAAGAAATTTTGATAAATGATAAGCACAAAGCTGGTGGAGTCCGAAACCACCTACTTCCATACTATGTAGTAGGCGAAATGCAGTATGCGATCCAAGTAGTATGTCCAAATTCATAGTGTTCCAAAAACAGTAGGTGAAAAGTATCCTGATGACCTACTTCTTCCGGCAAGATCCCAAAGTGTTCATTCTATGGACCTTTTACTATCCCGTCAGCCCAATGAAGAAGGGGATGCGTTGTTGCATTAAAATGTCCAAGGGGCTCTATTCAAATGCAAATACATATATTAAACAGCTGTCCCTTGTGGTTAAAGGGACACTCAAATTTTTTATATATACAAATTTTCCAGCTCCCCTAAAGTGTAACATTTGATTTTTACCGTTTTGGAATCCATTCAGCTGATCTTCGGTTCTGGCACTAGCACTTTTAATATAGCTTAGCATAATCCATTGAATCTGACCATTAGCACCGTGCTAAAAATAACCGAAGAGTTTCAATATTTTTCCTATTTAAAACTTGACTCTTCTGTAGTTACATCATGTACTAAGACCGATGGAAAATTAGCCAGGAACTATATTCTCATTCTGGCATAATAATCAAGGACAGTGATATTACGCACTGTGCGAAAATAGTCCCCTGCCATTGAAAGTTACTACGTGGACTATTTTAATATCATTGCGCCTCCTGCAGCCATGTTACAGCAGCAAAGTCCTTGATTATTACGCCAGAATCTGCCTAGAAAATCGCAACTTTAAAATTTTCTGTCGGTCTTAGTACACGATGTAACTACAGAAAAGTCAAGTTAAATAAGAAAAATATTGAAACTCTTTGGTTATTTTTTTGTGCTATGCTAATGGTCTAATCAGATTCAATGGATTATGCTAAGCTACGCTAAAAGTGCTAGCGCCAGACCCGGAGATCGGCTGAATGGATTCCAAAACGGTAAAAATTAAATGTTTAACTCATGGGGAGCTGGAAAATGAGCATATTTTCAAAAAAAGTGGAGTGTCCCTTTAAATTGCACTAGTTTAACGCCATTCCTCTTAACAATTAACTTGACGACATAGGTTACATTATGTATCAACATGGCGGATGTAGTACATATTCATACTATATAGTACCTACTGTTTTAACAGTCGACGAGTATGTACTTAATCTAATGTAGTACCTACTGTCACAGTATGCGATTTCGGATGAAGCCATTGACTTCCATAGTAAGAAAAACAAATACTATGTGGTATTGTGATAAATGATGATGAAGATATTTTAATAAAATACGGTAAGCACAGAGTTGACGGTTCCCATTGAATTCCGTAGTAATTGTTTTTCCTACTTTGAAATTCAATGGTTTCCACCAGCTGTGTGCTTACCAACATTTATCAAAAAATTTACTTCTTTTTAATCAAAAAGAAATTCATACAGGTCTAAAACAACATGAGGGTGAGCTTCATTTTTTGGTGAACTATCCCTTTAAGATGGTCCTCCTAGCTTAGCAAGGCATGGTCAAAACCCCTCTAAAACCAGTCTGCTAGACCAGCTAAAATCAGCCAATCAGAGCAGGCTGGGAGTTTTATAAAATCAAAAAAATTATTTAGCCTTGTTTCTCATCCATTTAGCTAAAGAAAGATACAGGGCCTTACGAAAGAATATTCTTATTATACCAATGATGTCTCCACAAAAACATGTGAGACATGTGGATTCCATATTGCAGTAACAGTCCGAGCCACAGATTCCTTTATAATTCAAACATACCAGCAAATAAACGGAGGATCCCGAACGGAAGGCCCCGCTGGGGGTCGGAGAGGTTTGGAGGGGGGAATAATGGGAAGAAACCTAGCAGAGCAGAGACTGGAGGTCTGGTTTGAGTTATAACACAAGGCGTTCTCTGTGCTGCCAGCCTCATACTGTTCCATTTGGCACTGTCCAACTACCCCCCTTAGAGGTAGCAAAACTAGGACAGGACCCAGAAAAAGTACGAACGGATGGAAGAAACCAACATTACAGTGAACAGTTCGAGAGGATGAATAAAAATCGCATATAAAGTACACATACACGCTTCTCAACAGATACAGATCTGATAAACATACAGTGGGGGTCGAAAGTACGAGACCACAATCTGAGGTTTCAATGGGAGCAAGGAAACCTGATCGTTTATAATGAGAAAATCTCAGGCCATATGCGCATATTCTTCTTGTTATTCAGATCTGATATACACTCTCTTCTTCTGGCATTACTTAAGAAACAATCTGGGAGTCATTATGAAAGTCTCATGACATTAAATCTTAAAAAGATTTATTGTAAAAATATAAAATGGACAATTTCAGAATAATAATTACCTTGAACACCTGATGAAACATATTCTGTAAAGGCTCTTGTATATTTCATATTATAATTAATCACTACAATGAAAAATACAGACACCAATACAATACAAACACAGATTTAAGGTCACATGGTTCAATTACACATTAGGTGTGTGTGTGCAAATTCATGCGTTGCCGCAAGAAACTACACGCGGTTGACATTAAAGTACCGCAAGAGTGATTCGACCCCATATGATTTTATGATATTCTCTCAAGGTACTGTGATGTCATCTGCCTGTCTGTTCTTGCAGTGGCGCATGAAATCGCACAAACCGTTCATTCAAATTCAGTGCTGGATATATACAACCATTAAATATATAAAAAGTTTGTCCTGCAAAACAAACAGAGGAAATGCAAAGTTCAGCAATTACGAGAAAAATCTCTGAATCTGACAGTTCAGTGTTAACAAGGCATAACAAAAATGAAATGAATTTGTATTTATTGGAACACCCTTTTAAAAAAAATGCAATGTGCATTACATTCATGTTTTTGGTAAAGCGAGTTACAAGACAAAGTCGAATAATTTCTCACCATCCAGCAGTGGTCAAACTCGGGTGAATCCGATAAAGTCCGTCAAAAACAGGTCTCTGACATATTTTGCAAAAATCTTAGTTACCTTTATGCAAATTAAAGCTCGTTTAGAATTTGGATGAGAAATGTGCTTAAGTGTAACTGCACAAAGCTATAAAAAGTACGGTTTTCAGATGATTAATCGCGATTAATCGGATACAAAATAAAAGTTTTTGTTTGCATGATATATTTGTAATTGTTTGTTAAATTCATACATGCATGTGTGTGTATTTACATATACAAAATAGGTACACACAATGCACATGCATGTATTGTGCAAAAACAAACTTTTATTTTGCATGCGATTAATCGCGATTAATCTTTTGACAGCCTTAATAAAAAGCTTACATTTTCTGGTAAAATATGACTTGGACAAATTCTTAACAGGTTTCGCGAGACTCTCCCAACAGGGTTTGATGAGGCAGCATTGTTACGGTAACAAAAAATCGTTCCTATTAAATAGCTGTTCATGCGACAGCAAAAATAAGGTCACAAACGGTCTCACACACGTTATATGGAAATAAAAGGCCTCGGATGACAGACTTCCAGCTGTATATTTGTATATAAAAAAGGCACAAACATAGATATGTCATTCACACGACAGCAAAGACAGAATTCTGCCTGCCCGCAGTTCAGCCTCCCATACAGCAGGGGGCGGAAAACCACACGAAGCCATTGAAATGCCGCAAAAACTGTCCGACATGTCGGCTCTTTGTTTTTTCATTTCTTCGCCAAATACTAACGAAAGACTGCCGTCTCCCGTGCCCATCTCCTGAAGAGAAGGTCTGGCGTATCCTTTTCTGGAGTGGTTCCAAAAAACTCAGTGTAGGAATCCCAGCAATACCAGCGGTAGCAGCAGAACCTGGAGCCAGGTGGTCCAAAACACCATCCCTCGGTTTTCGGGGACAATCTGGTGGTTACAGTCTTCCCCTATGTAATTATTGTAGCACTGACACTGGAACTCTTTTTGTAACCGGTTGAGCTCATCTGTTCCCATCTGGCCCGAGACTTTGAGGACATTCCCCTGGGGCTCGATGCTGTGGGTGTTCGGGTTTAGATGCAGGTACGTGTCCGTGTCAGACTGTCTGCGAAGGCAGCGTCCATGAAAATTGCAGAGTTTCCGACTGCACTGCTCTGCGGCCGATGTCACGTTGAGCAGGTACCGACCGAGCGGCCCTCGCAGGTAATCGTTAAGAGTCTTACAGTTTGCCTGGAGAGAAGAAGAAAAGAAAGCAATCACTTACGACTTTCAAAATTTATATAGACTGGATATTTTCGTAAATGCGTACAGTGACAGTGTACGGATATATTTGGGCTTGGATGATTCATACTAATAATACCTAAAATCAATTCTGAATCGCAAAGGCGATGTTTGCACAGCTCTTTCATGTATTATGCAATCCTTCCAGAAAACCGCGATTATGCAATCGCATGATTCAATGCATGATTCATCAGCCAAAGTCTGCATATTTATATTGCAGATTTCCACGCGCAAAATATGCGGGGCTTGCATGATTTCATAATCCCCGCATTTTCGCAGCAAAAAGTCACATATCTTATCACTTTTTGCAAGTTCCCGCACTTTTTGCAAGTTCCCGCACTTTTTGCAAGTTCCAGCACTTTTTGCAAGTTCCCGCACTTTTTGCAAGTTCCCGCACTTTTTGCAAGTTCCCGCACTTTTTGCAAGTTCACTCACTTTTTGCAAGTTCACTCACTTTTTGCAAGTTCACTCATAAAATTGCATAAATATTCCGCATATTCCATCGCATTTTTTAAGAAAACCTGCTGAAGATCAAGGATTTTTGCCCGCAAAAATCACAAAGAAAAACTATTTTTTCTGGAAGGACTGATTATGGCTTTTTGACCAGTAGGAAGTCTTTAGCAATCGAAGTTTGAGTCGTTTATAACATGCATTTGAAAACTTGTCAAACATAATCATTATAAATAACATTTATTTTCATGAAAATCCCTTAAAAAGGTCTGAAAAACACCAATATAAATATGCTTAAAGCCATTTCTTAAAGCAAGCTTCCCGTGTAAATGGTACTTCTGCGCGCATATTGAGTTTCTGCACAAGAGCGCCCTCTGGCTTTTGGATGTAGCAGCATTTCACCGTAATTCATTGACAAGCATAGCAAGCAGAATCACGCAGTGATTCATCCCAGCCATACAATATAGCCTGATATTTGAGACAATGTATTGTCCAGGGCCATAAAATTGGCTGAATTTGCTGATAGCTTGACAGTGAAATTAAGGCCTAGTCCATACGTACACAGGGATTATAATAAAAATAGTTTTCCCCTCTTTCTTAAAAAAAAAAAAACTGCGTCCACACGAACATGCAAAAATACAGCATGAAGCACTGTCAACCATAGATATGTATATAAAGGCTAGATGGCTGATGGCCATTTGAGTGGAACGTCCGCATTTTGGCGGCCATCTTAGGACAGGGCGCTCGCTCACTCGTAGCATTGAGTTTTAATGATGCAGGTACTTTTAAATGACCATAACTTGCTTAATTTTTTACCGATTTTCAAACGGATTGGTTTGTTATAAACGTCAAAGATGTACCTATGACACTGAATACGTATACTAAAAATAAATAAAAAATTCATGAAACATGTTAAAGCATCCAGAATTATAGCCACGTTAATAACGTTTGTAAAAAACCAAACCGTTTGTAAATCCGTCAAGAATTCAGCAAGTTACGAGCATTTTAGTTGGCGTATGTCACTCACCTTCCGTCCACAGCAGCAGGGAGCAGCACTGACCTAAGATGGCCGCCAAGTGACGACACAGCTGACTCCGCCTTGAGCCATCTAGCCTTTATATACATATCTATGCTGTCAACAGCATGCCAAACCAACAGATGGGGATAAATCCCTAACCGTAAAGCCATGTTGGCCAATCAGAAGCCATTGCAGAGTTCCCCCCAAGCACGTCACATGCCAAATACTCCGACATTGCTGCAACCGGAGTGTTTAAAAATCTTCATCCTTCATGCCAAACTGCATAGAAAAATGTACGGTTTTGAAAATACGTGTGGACAGGGCCTCGATGTCTGCTTTCAATTATTCAGTTTGCCTGTATACAGCATTACTAAAAACAAACACTGAATAAAGGGTAATTGACATTTCAGACAAAATGTCAGGCTCTGGCAATGAAAATGGCTGCAAAAGAAGCCAAATCAGAATGGAATTAGTGAACAAAGACATGGAGTGATAAACAACGAAGAGATATCAGCCCCCATCAAAATAAAGAACCAAAGCTAGCAGCTTCACATACGTAATAAAATCTCATATTAACCTGTTTTCAGTCATCATTCACCCTTTTCACTTGATACACCATAAAATAGAAGTTTGTTCAACTTAAAAATGTAAGTTACCTGGTTGCCTTAAAATTGAGTTAAATCAACAAAAAAATATCTTTACGCAATTTTGAGTGAACTAATATTTTTAAGTTAAATTAACTCAAAATTAAAAAACTTTAAGGTTGAACCACAAATAATTTTTTACAGTGTACGATCAATATTGGTATACTGCTATTGTAATAAACCAACAAGGGCGTAAACTTACTTCACTGCTGGCATATGTGGAGTCGCCCCAAAAAATAACACCAGCAACACCCAAAGCCACGCTCTCACCAATAGTAGACACCAAATCCATCTGCAAAATAGAAGAGGAGAGAGAAACAAGTTAAATGATTTGCGCAAATATTATAATCTGATTTGAGTAACAAAGCAAAGTTTGTTTTAGATAGTAGCTCATTATTCAAGCCAGTTCCTCACATAAATGACATCATGACATCTTCCAAATTTTCACTCTTAATCATCAACCCCAAACCCCTTATCTTATTGTATTTGTGAACAGAATGTCTCTGTGGGTATTTGTTTAATAGTTCTAGTGTTTGTATATTTGTGAAGAGTGACGCGGCGAGCGTCATCGGGAATTGACGATAAAGACTTCATTCTTGTGTTTTCGTGCGACCACACACTTTGTCTTTGTCATTACTCCAAATCATTCATTCAAATGTTCGCTTTTGTTTAAATTCAACACCTCTCCTTTCCACGAACCGTAACGTCATTCTCTCCTAGACAAAACAAACTGTTCAGAGAGCTCCTCTACAAACAAAACGTCTATTGCTCATAGATGAGGGTACAAGATAAAAACTTAAATAGTGGCTTTTTGATCATAAAGCACATTTTTATTGTCTATAATGTTAACTTAAAGAGCACCTATTTTATTGCTAAAAAACAATGTTATTTTGTATATTTGGTATAATACAATGTGTTCGTGTGGTTTATGGTTAACAAACACATTATTTTTTCACATGCCGTACATTTTGTAGCTCCAGATTTCACTCTCTTTTTGAAATGCACGGATTTGAAAAGCTCCTGATTGGCCAGCTAATCTGTACGTTGTGATTGGCCTAAATACATCTGACTTCATCAGGAAATGTGACGCTCTTTACTATGTTTGAAAGATTCGCACACAATGCAATGCTAACAGGAGGCTGTGAGTCCTAAGCGGGATGAATTATGATAATGTCGGTCTTGTCTACATCATCAATCCCAAGTAAGTGGGAAGTAAACTGTTGCCATACGATCCGTGTGTTTGTTGGAGTCCAAGGAAAGAGATTAACGTTGGGAACGATAACTTGCATCATCGTTTACTTTGGGGTTTGTATCTTTTGCATATCGTTAACATGTAGTAATACGCACTTACATACCAAAGGAACTGTAAAAACGTGAATCTGACCATAGGTGCCCTTTAAACTAAGAAAAATATACAATGGGGTGTAAAATTCTGAAGACCCACCTTGAAGATGTTATGATGTAAAACTTGGAAACTTGGAGTTTAATCTTTTATTTTAAAATTTAACTGAGCAGTTTTCACGACTGTTTAAGTCATGAACAAAATACTGCCGTGTTGTGTTGATTTGTTCGACTTCAGCAGAGAAGCATCGTAAACTTACACAGCAGCATCGTAAAACATTTTTGGTTTTATTTACCTAAAGTGTAATTAGTGTCAGGCTTTCACAGTGAAGTTCATTTCTAACGGTTTATGGGAATTTTCTGTGCTGACCTCCATACGCGGTTTAAAGAGTTAATAACTCATGTGTCGTAGGAGAACTGTGGCATTTCTCTTGGCTGTATTTCCTATTTTGCTAAAAAGCTAAAGTCTGAGTTTGGTGTTAATACGTCTAGTTTGGTTTTCTCTCTGGCTGGCTCAGATTTATATATCCGGCAGTGAACAACAGGCACTTCACACATGTCTTACGAACCTAAAATGCGACAGGCAAACATTGACACAATTTCAGGTCACACATACAAGTCACATTCTGTAGACAGGCCACAAATAACACACCTCACTGAAACATAACAGATCAACATTACTGACGAAGTGCCAGATGTCATTGCTATAAATTGTCATGTGAAATATTTGACGTATAAATGTATGTAATCTCAATGATAATCATTTGAATTGTATTCATGTCTTTTGTTTATATTGTAGGGCTGTCAAAAGAAGAATTGCGATTCATCACATACAACATAAAAGTTTGTGTTTGCATAATATATGTGTTTGTATTGTGTGTAATTATTATGCATATATAAATACAAACATACATGTACAAATTTAAGAAAATATATATATTTTACATATATATTAAATATAATATTAAATCTAAAAATATATATATTTTTGTATGCGGTTAATCGGGAGTAATTTTTGAGAGCCCTACTAAAATATAAATAAATAAATTAGGGCCGGGACTCGATTAAAAAAAATTAATCTAATTAATTAGAGGCTTTGTAATAAATTAATCGAAATTAATCACATATAAATATTTGACCTGAGAACATCAAGTTATTTTTTCGCATGGATTTTTAGTATACCATGAATAATGACTGAATACATAAGCTTAAGCAACAAAATATTGTTTATTTTTGTTCAACCAAGTCGTTGTACCCGGAGTCGGGCTAACGTCCATGCTAGCTGCTATATGTTTTGCATTGAGATGATACTTGAGGCTCGATGTGGTGATATGTGAATTCCTTGTTGCATAGCTTACACACAACCATGCTCTTATCGACGCTTCCATCCGTTCGTTTTTTTTTTTTTATTCCCATCCACGGGGCCAACCAAAGCGGTCGCATCAGCTTCTTCGTTCATGTTCACTGTGGTTTGTTGTTGTCTGAAGTCATGAACGCTAGTTGGTGCTCCAGTATAATCGGTCCGCCGAAACTCATCCAATGAGAAATGTTCCGCGGTGCAAAAATAAGTGATATTAAAAGGCGTTAAAAATGTTTAACGCGTTATTTTTTGTGTAATTAATCAATCTTAATTAACGCGTTAAAGTCCCGGCCCTAAAATAAATACATATATAAATCTCTTTGTACATTTTATGTATCTACATTGTTAATTTTGTATTGATTAGGGATGCCCCGAAAGTTCGGCAAACTTTAAAAATGGCTAAAAAACATTTCCGTCGATTGTCCGAATATTTGACGACAGAATCATTTTTTCCGACCAATAACGTTTTAGATGACACGATCAAATAGCAACAAGTGTAGAGTGAATGGGGCGCACAGTATATAAATTCAGCAAACATGTCGGCAATGTGGAAGAAATATGCTTTTTGCTATTTTCGGTCTAATAGTTTGGTTACCGAACATTCGGTGCATCAATCGTATTGATGTCTTATATTCGCTGTTAATTCTGAAAAGCTGCAAAATTTTATTTTATTAGCTGCGTTTGCATTACAGATTTGCGCAAAACTTTAGTGTTATTTTCTAAATGTCGACCAAAAACTTGCAAAAGACGCCGTTTCCATTAACCAATGCTATGCGACTCAAGCAGTTTTTCCTCTCGCGATAAGTCATTCCAAACATCACATCGACTGATGTTGGTAGGTTAACTAATGTCACATTCACCGCACTAGGCATTATTTTTAATCTAAGGAGATGTAAGTGTATTATCGCATTAATAATGCCAAGCATTAATGCCAAGGAAAGCCTCTTATACTTAGAAATGGCAACATTTAGGTGTTTCTTGGAGGTAATAGTACATAATTTTGAATTAAAAGAGATGTAGGAGTGTTATCCAAACGATTTTTGGCAAGGAAAGCCTCTTATACTTGGGAGCAGACACGTATTGAGGCATTTCTGGGAGGTTTTAGTATACCACATCATCTTCACATGATGATTATGTCACTCACATCAGGTTACCATTGCAGCTTTGCGAAATACACCTCTTTGGAATTGCCTGAGAATCCACCTCATGCAAGCGTAATTTTTTATTTCGCAATGTCAATTTGCGCAATTTAAAGGGTAATGGAAACGCAGCTATTGTTTACTGAACATCTATTTTACTTTCTGAAAAAAGTACAAAAGCAATCACTGGTACTGCATAATGGTACCTCACATGTAAATACTGTATCTGTACCTAAATGGTACGTATTAGGACCTTCTCATAGGGTTGCGTGAAAAAAACTCAATATATTAACTATATACCAGGGTTTTGCTTGGTAGAAAGTGTGGATGTTTTAAATGTTTTGTAAGCATCATATTTCTCTGTATTAAACCTCAGGGCCTCACGTTTTCTAAGCAGATGAAGGTATTGTGGCATGCGTCTTGAGGACTGTAGGCCAATGGGACTCGAAGAAGAATGCAGGAGAACACAGACGAGCCTTTGTCTCCATAAAGTCGACCCGAGTGCTATATTTAGTTCAAGCAATGATATTTATCGCTCTGTCGATATTCTCCGCACCTTCGTCCCGTTGGGTTCCCCGGTCGAGGCCAAGAAAAACACACCATGACAGTCGTCTCCTGAAATATGAAGATCTCAGAAACAGCTGAGGTTCCCCTGAACGCCAACAGACCATCACGTGGATGTATTCATCGGGAACCTACATAAAATCTGCGTTTGCACGGTACCATATATAATGTCAAATCTTCCAGGACTAGAACCTGCTTCGCATATATTTTAGTGCGGTGGTTGAAGATCTGGGCTGTTGACCAAAAGGTTGTACATTCAAATCCAGCAAAGGGGTGATTTATGTGTGATAACCAATGTACTGTAAGTCACTTCTGGATACACCATTACCCTTTATAGCCACCAGTTAAACTACTTTTAGTTAGATCTTATGGATAATGAATTATGCTACCATGCTGACTAATTTTGCATCTACAAATCAAGGTTAGCATGCAAATTTAAATATATACTGAAACCGAAATGAGAGTTAAAGGGATAAACAAAAACTTTGTATATATTTTTTCTCTGTTCTTCAGAACCCAAATGCAGATTGTGCATTTTCTTTTTACTATGGGAGTGGATGGTGCCCCAATATTAACCTGAAACTCTTTAAGCTTCCAGAGGACACAAGAGAGTTAAATACAAACTCCACTCGTTTTGTGTCCTGAAGACATTTGCCCCATCTACTTTCTTGTTGTGAATATCGCTGTTGTTACAGTTGTTACACATGTTTTCCAAGTACACATCTTAAAGCTGCCTAAACAAGAGAATGTGCACTGAAAGAGAGACACATGGTGGGACTTTCATCAAGTAATGGATTATATTTTAGTTTGTTTTTCACCAAACTCTTCTGTATGGCTTCAAGACACTTACGAAATACTGCACGAGTCGAGTGGAGTTACTTGTTTAAAACTTTTGGGTCTTTTTGAAGGTTGAAGAGTCGGTCACCATCCACTCCCATAGGAACTTGAAACCCTTCAATAAGAGTTCAATAAAATATATGACATAAGTCGAGTAGGGTTTTTAAGTGTCATTTACTCTTCTACTTTCTTGTTGTGGATATCGCTGATGTTTCACTTGGTACACATTTTTTCAAAGTAATCATCCTAAAAGTGCCAAAACAAGAGAATGTGCACCGAAAGATAATAATGGTTTGTTTTTCACCAAACTTTTTTTGTATGCCTTCAGGACACTTTTAAAAATTGGGTCTTTTTGAAGGTTGAAGAGTGGGTCACCATCCACTCTCATAGTAACCCGACACCCTTTAAGCTTCCAGATGACCCAAAAGAGTTAAATACAAATTTCACTCGACTTTTTAACGGTCCTGAAGACATTTACTCTCCTACTTTCTTGTTCTGGATATCGCTGTTGTTGTAATTGCGAAAAATTATTTTGAAGTAAACATCTTAAAGCTGCGTAAACAAGAGAATGTGCACTGAAAGAGGGACTTTTATCAAATAATGGATTATATTTTAGGTTGTTTTTTCACCAAACTCTTTTGTATGCCTTTAGGACACTTAAAAGATACGGCATGAGTTGAGTGAAGTTACTTTTTTAAAAACGTTTCTGTCTTTTTTGAAGGTTAAAGAGTCGGTCACCATCCACTCTCATAGTAACCTGAAACCCTTCAAGCTTTCAGATGACCAAAAGAGTTAAACAGAAATTTCACTCGACTTTTTAAGTGTCCTGAAGACATTTACTCTCCCTACTTTCTTGTTCTGGATATCGCTGTTGTTGTAATTGCTAAACATTATTTTGAAGTAAACATCTTAAAGCTGCCTAAACAAGAGAATACGCACTGAAAAGAGACTTATTCCAAACAATTGTTCATATTTTAGTTTGTTTTTCACCAAACTCTTTTGTATGCCTTCAGGACACTTAAAAGATACGGCATGAGTCGAGTTAAGTTACTTTTTTCAAAAACGTTTGGGTCTTTTTGAAGGTTGAAGAGTCGGTCACCATCCATTCCCATAATAACCTGAAACCCTTCAAGCTTTCAGATGACCCAAAAGAGTTAAATAGAAACTTCAGTCGAATTTTTAAGTGTCCCAAAGACATTTACTCTCCTACTTTCTTGTTCTGGATATCGCTGTTGTTGTAATTGCTAAACATTATTTTGAAGTAAACATCTTAAAGTTGCATAAACAAGAGAATGTGCACTGAAAGAGAGACTTTTATCAAATAATGGATTACATTTTAGTTTGTTTTTTCACCAAACTCTTTTGTATGCCTTTAGGACACTTAAAATATACGGCATAAGTCGAGTGAAGTTACTTTTTTTAAAACGTTTCTGTCTTTTTTGAAGGTTAAAGAGTCGGTCACCATCCACTCTCATAGTAACCTGAAACCCTTCAAGCTTTCAGATGACCAAAAGATTTAAACAAAAAATTTCAATCGACTTTTTAAGTGTCCTGAAGACATTTAATCTCCCTACTTTCTTGTTCTGGATAACGCTGTTATTTTAGTTGCTAAACATTATTTTAAAGTAAACATCTTAAAGCTGCCTAAACAAGAGAATACGCACTGAAAAGAGACTTATTCCAAACAATTGTTCATATTTTAGTTTGTTTTTCACCAAACTCTTTTGTATGCCTTCAGGACACTTAAAAGATACGGCATGAGTCGAGTTAAGTTACTTTTTTCAAAAACGTTTGGGTCTTTTTGAAGGTTGAAGAGTCGGTCACCATCCACTCCCATAGTAACCTGAAACCCTTCAAGCTTCCAGATGACCCAAAAGAGTTAAATACAAATTTCACTCGACTTTTTAAGTGTCCTGAAGACAATTACTCTCCTACTTTCTTGTTCTGGATATCGCTGTTGTTTAAGTTGCTAAACATTATTTTAAAGTAAACATCTTAAAGCTGCCTAAACAAGGGAATGCACACTGAAAAGAGACTTTTATCAAATAATGGATTACATTTTAGTTTGTTTTTCACCAAACTCTTTTGTATGCCTTTAGGACACTTAAAATATACGGCATAAGTCAAGTGAAGTTACTTTTTTAAAAAACATCTTGGTCTTTTTGAAGGTTAAAGAGTCGGTCACCATCCACTCCCATAGTAACCTGAAACCCTTCAAGCTTTTCAGAGGATCCAAAAGAGTTGTATACAAGTAACTGCATTCAACTTGTGTCATTTATTTTTAGTGTCCTGAAGACATTTGCTCCTTACCTTCTTGTTTTGGATTTTAGTTGTTACACATTATTT